>NC_056745.1:472630090-472930090 GCF_019279795.1 Protopterus annectens | reverse complement strand
AATTTATGCATGTGCATATTTTATCTAAACAGTAACATACTCACCTGCAAGATATATCCAGGGTATTATAAGATAGAAATGAGATATTTTTCAGATTTTTTTATTTGAATTGCGAAGAAGATCATATAGTGTTATGGTCTATTACAATGGAAGGGGAATTTTGTTGCAAGTTATGTTTTTACTGCATTTTTACATTGCAAGTGTGGTGATTTTTTTCTGGTATTTGCTGGAAATGATATAATGTATTTAAGATTAAACATTAAAAAAGATAAACGCTTACTAGATGTAAGTCTAAATATATTCCTAGGATCTGACACCTAATTAGAACCTATGATTAGCACAGGAAACTGTTCTAAGGTGCACATTAGTTAAACTGATGAAACATTTCAGCTGGCTGCAGATAGGGGTGCACAGCCAAAGAGGTGATTCATCATCCACAGATGGATTAAATGCTGAAGAATGTATAACAGCTACACTTATTAGTTTAAGTCAAGATGTAATGATCATTGCCATAATGAAACTGCAAGGCATATGGAATTGTAAGAAAATAAAACTAGGAAGATACTTTTAGGTGATGGGTACAGTGCCTTCTGTTGAGACAGAATTGTTCCTGTACTATGTATTCAGGCTTTTGACAGATAGACAGACTAGCTATTAAAATAATAAAAAAGGCTTATACGGGACTTTTATTGATTTTACTAGTAACATTTTCAAAGATGTGATAAAGACTGTAGGCACTCGGTACCCTTGCTTATTATACACAAAAGTGGATGATACATGAAGAATCATTGTTTTACATACGTAGCCTGCCAGTGACTGTTGGAAAGCTTGCCATTAAGAATCACATGCTGCAACAGAGATACTATCCGTTTAAAGAGAAGGACATATAGATCAAACGAAGCAATGAGGCACACTGATTAGTTAAATAGCCAGTGAGGTCTAGAACATATTCCTCACAATAAAGTCAGAGTATGTTTAAACATGCATTGTTTAATTTTAAAGGGTCCCTTTCTCTGGAACACATATCTTTTTTTAACTAATGCATGCTACTAATTAAAATGAGACTTGCTCTAAATTATGCAGACTAAACCACTAGACTGTAGAACAGACTAATGGCAATATTATGCAAAATAACATTTTAACATGTTTTTGTTTATTTAATTTTTTGACCAGCTGGATCGTATTGAGCCTGTGGTCCTTCCTCAGGGAAAACCCACACTGGTATTACTACTTACTGGGAGAGAAATCTGGACAGGACACTGGGAATCACACTCTTTCTTTATCAAGAATGAGCATTCTAAAACATTGGGAATATTTTATTGAATTAATTTGCTGGCCTGCTGGATACGACTTTTGAGTCATTCATCAAGGGAGGCAGAAGCTGATATTTGTACTAAATAGGGAGATAGGATCAAACCACTTAGGAAGCACCTCTTTTATTAATCTGCAAGTACTATAAGTTTTTTCATCATTTACTTATACTGCCAGCACTTCAAACAGATAAGTATAAAGAATAATTGTGTAAAATCTTGCCATAATGGTAGATGTCCTTCTCTTCTCTGTTGCAGTATTCTTAATATGAGGGAGTTCTCCACTGTAGGTGACCTGACATCGGCCAGTTTGCAAAAGTCTTTCACTACTGTAGGATCATGGTATGTCGCATGTCGGCTGCTCTCATACGTTGGCCATAAAAGTGACGTACGCATGCATCTACCTCAGAACTGAATGCCCCAGTAGGAAAGACAGCCTTAGGAAAGTAATGTATGATCATCCAAGAAAAGAACTAAACCACCTGGGGGAAGGAGGGAGGGACTGGAATACTGCAACAGAGAAGAAAAGGACTTCTATCATTGTGGTAAGATTTTACACAACTATTCTATGTCCTTCTGTTCATGTGTTGCAGTATTTTTAACATGAGGGAGAGTAAAAAAGCTCATGAGTAGAGGGTGGAAGAAGTAGCAGTTGCGCTCTCCAGAAAGCCATGGAGTATGGCCCTGACAAACCCTGACCTAGACTCAGAAATGCCATCCAGTTTATAATGTTTAGTGAAGGTATGCACAGAAGTCCATGTAGCCAATTCAAGAGTAGAACTAGTGTCTAATCCCTTGAAGAAAGCACATGATGAAGCTACCACCCTAGTAGAATAGGCCTTTATAGGGTCTTAACATGCTTCACATAACAGAATGAAATAGCCTTTGAAATCCAAGTAGAAACAGTCTGCTTGGAAACAGGCAACCCCAGAGCCCTGGGATGATAGGAGATAACAAGCTGGTCTGATTTCCTGATAGATTTGGTCTTGTTTAAGTAAAATCTAAGTTGCCTATGCACATCCAGGGTGTGCAGCACTTTCTCACTATAATTTTGTGGAGAAGGAAAGAAGTTAGGTAAGCGAATGGATTAGCTGAGTGACAATTTCTTAACTACCTTAGACATAAAAGAAGGGTTGGTACTCAAGGACATACTGTCTTTATGCAAACCAAAAAGGGATGACAGACCATTAGAGCCTGGAGCTCAGACACACATCTGGCTGGAGTTATAGCTAGGAGAAGTACAGTTTTCCAGGAGTAGTGTTGTAAGGATGTTGATGAAGCTGTCTTGAAAGGAGGGAGAGTCAGTTGTTTGCGTACAAAATTAAGATCCCAGGGAGGAGGGATAGGGTTCCTGACAGGTCTAATATGAAGAACGCCTTTAAGAAATTGTTTAGCCTCAAATCTGATAACTAGAGGAGGGGAGTAGAGGCAGACAGACAGAAATAGCTTGGACCTTCACAAGAATAGGCCAAGCCAGTGCTGAGCAATTCACACAAATAGGATAGAACCAAAGGGACTTCCACTGATAGTATATCCTGGTTTCGTGAGAGACACCAAAGTGCAAATCTCTTCCACTTGGATAGGTAAGATTTTCTGGTATTGGGTTTCCTGGCCAACTGCAGGACCCTTACCATGTCCTCAGAGAACAGGTGTCTAAAAGGAATTAAAACCCTATCAGCCACAGAATCAAGTGGAGGGTAGACAAGTGTGGATGGATGATATTTTCTTTGTCTTGTGTGAGAAGGTCCACCCTGTGAGGTAACTTGTCGTGATTGCCCTTGGCTAAATGCAGGAGAAGAGGGAACCAGTGCTGTCTTGGCCAAAATGGAGTTACCAGCAAGATTTTTGTTTTGTCCTGCTGAATTTTGAACAGAACATTCAGAATGATCAGAAAGTGAGGATGCATACAGAAACATCCCCTTCCAATAGAATGAAGGGACATCCACCTTCCAGACCAGAGAGTGTGGCACTCTGGCACAAAATTGTGGAAGTTGTCTGCTCATGGGAGAGGTAAGTAGATCAACTTGGGGTATACCCGACCATTGGACAATGTCCAGAAACACATCCCTTTGAAGCATCCGTCCATGGGACTGTGTTAGGGACCTTCTCAAAGTGTCTGCCACGCAATTTTGGTTGGCTGGAATGTACACTGCCTGAAGGGTGACCCAATATTGGACTGCCAGCTCCAAAACCTGGAGTGCCAGCCTGTGTAGTAGGTAGGATTTGGTTCCCCCTGCTTGTTCACATACCAGAGGACCATCACATTGTCTGTGAACAGCTTTAAAGGTCATATGAGGAAGAGAGGACGAAAGGTCTGAATAGCTAGCATCAGCACCCTCATCTCCCTTACACTGATTTGCTCCCTTTGTTGAGAGGGGGACCATCCTCCTTCTGAAAAGCTGCCACCTAGCCTACATCCAAAGTGTCTGTGAACAGCTCTTGGACTGGTGGCAAAGGCTGCAAGGGGAGTCCTGGATTGAGGGACCTCTTCAGACAGGGGATGAGAGGAACTGAAAATTCCAGAAGATGTGAATGTTGTATCTAAACTAACTTTAGGAACCAGTGGAGTTTTCTCATGTGAAGTTTTGCCAAAGGTAGCATTGGAATAGTGGATGCCATGAATCCCAAAACCCTGAAGAACTCTCTAGCTGAGAAGTGGTGAAGAAGTAGAAGGTTTTTGAAATAGAACATGAAGTCCTGTGCCTTCTGAGGAGGAAGAGAGACTCTCATGAGGTCTGTCTGAGTCCTGCACCCCAGGAAGAGGTGATCCTGAGAGGGGAAGAGAATGGAGTTTTTGTATTTTATGGTAAATCCCAGACGTTGTAGAAGAGAAATGGCAAAAAGGATGTTTTGCTCTAGGCTCTCTGGGGAGTTTACCATAAAGAGGAGATCGCCCAGCTAAGGGAAAATGTGGATGCCTTGAAGCATACAGTAGACAATCACAGGGGCTAAACATTTTGTAAATCCTCTTGGTGCAGTAGAAAGTCCAAAGGACAAGACAGAGAACTAAAAATGCCAGGAAGCCACAGAGAAATGTAAAAACTTCCTGCATTTGGGGTGGATGGGACTGTATATGTATGTATCTTTGCTATCCAAGGAAGCCAAGAAGGCTTGTGGCAGAAGAAGAGGGAACAAGGTTTGAAGAGTTAACACATGGAAGGTGGGTACCTCCAGGAAGGTGTTGAAATGAGACAGATCCAAAATGGGTCTCAGAGGACCATCCTTTCTCGGCACTTAGCAACATTCTGGAGTAGAAACCTCTTCCTTTTTGGTCTTGAGGAACTTCCTGAATGGTCCCTTGTCCCCATAGGTCTACAAGTACCTCCGGAAAGGAGGATAGTTGTTCCTTTGCTGGTTGAGGGGTGCCCCTGAAGAAAGGCAGGGAATCCCATACCAGAAAGTATTCTTTCTGAATGATAGAGAGAACCCAGGAGTCTTGAGTTATGCTTTCCCAGACTGACAGAGACAGGCACTGGGAAAGGAGGATGTGAGTGAGGTGAGTTGGGCAGGCAGAGGGAAGCCGGTTTGCCTGAAAGGGCCGCTTTTGAGCCAGAGTTGCAGGGGCAGCCCTGAATTGCTGAGGCATCCTACCATCCTTTTTTATTTTAGGTGGATGAGGGTGGAAGTGGCTATGTACAAAAGCAGTTTTTCCTGGGTAATTAGTCAATGAGTTTAGGTACTGGAGTGTCAAAGATGTGTTTTCAGTTCTTGCAATTCCTTCCCCTTTTCCTGTAGAGATTTAAATAATTTAGCAGCTGCAGGATCAAACAATGCAGATTTGTCCAAAGGGCATTCATAAGCTTAGATTTAATGTCCTCTGATAATGGCTGGAGTTTTAACCAGGAGAATCTCCTTAAGACAGAGCCAGAAGCAGCTGCTCTGGCAGAAGCATCTGCAGCATCGTAGCTACATTTGATGGAGTGGTGGGCTACTTGTGAATAGACTCCAAGCAAGGAAGCAGCCAAGGTTTTATTCTCTGAGTCAGGCAAATCAGAAATGACCTGAGAAAGTTGAGACAGAAGCTCTAGGGCAAATTTGGTCATGTGTTTGGTAATCAATGGCTCTAAATCCCAAGGTGGCTGAAGTGTCCACATTTCTCTTTAGCCTTTCCAGGATCCTGCAGTCCTTATCTGAAGAAAGGAGAGAGGTTGAAGGCAGTAACCTGGATGGTCTGTCTGAAGTCATTGAAATAACTGATGGATCTGCTGAAGGACATTTAAACAGGAGCTTACAGTCCTCAGAGACCTTGTAAAATTGGTCAGACTTCTTAGGCACAGGAGGCTGGGAATTGGGGGTCTTGCAGGCAGAGACAAAGGCATCTAGGAAAGCAGGCAACACAGGAGAAATAGCTGAAGGGCTGGGTGATTCCACCTGCAGAAGGTCGTAGTATCTCTTTTGTACTTCAGATACCTGAGTGCTATCCCATTTGAAATTATCTCTCATTTTGACTAGGGTCTTACCAAAAGAGAGTTCTTCCATGGGGGAGTCAGTTCCTTTGGAGTCCTCCTCTAGGGAAACATAGTCCAGAGGGGAGGGGATCTGTGAAGAATAGGCCAAAGATTCCTCTTCTGAGGATGCCTGTTTATCTGAAGGAACCTCTTCCCTAACTCTTTTATATAGAGATGCTGTGCAGGATGGAGTAGGGAATGAAACATCTGAGGGGGGCTTAAGGGCCATAAGGGCCTTAAAAAGGCATTGGGTGAATTGTTGCCAGTCACAGTGAGGTTCCTCTGGAAGGGGACAAATGTTTAGTTTTCTGCTTCTTCTTTTGATGCAGGTCTATCCTATGTAACATAGGAAGCCCAGATATAGGCTTACATTCAATAATATCTGAGTGAATTTCCTCCTGCACCAGGATCTGAGGTATCTCCTTATGACCTTGGGTTATCATGAGACTCAGTTCACCCTGCACATCTGAAACAGATGCCTGCTCACCCTCTGAGGACATGCCTGTGGTCAGATTCAAGGTGGCCTCAACATTGGGCTTGGCCTGTGATCCAGAACCAGGAACCATACATATCTCATGGCTCTCTTATTGTGGATGTGTCTTCTGAGGTGGATGATAGCCACGAGATATGTACGGTTCCTGGTTCTGTGATCCAGAAGCAGGAACCGTACATATCTCATGGCTCTCATCCACCTCAGAAGACCCATCCACAATAAGAGATACAGCAGAAGCTACAGGCCTTTGCATTTTGGCCTTCCACTTAGCAATCGACTCAGCCTCGGGCCCTGAGGATCCATCTATTGAGCTTTTATCTAATAACTTTAAGCACTGGTTTTCCAAGTAAACGACTAAGGAGGAAAGCCTACTTCTTGGGGTCTTGGGCACAAAGGCCTGGCAAATGGGACAGGATCTGTGGTCATGGGTAGGCCCCAGGCAGAACAAACACTGAAGATGGCTATGTTTATGTGGAATTTGTCTTCCACACTGGCATTTGCCTTTCTTGGATTACATGAACCCTAACACAAAACAGTAGCAAAAGAAACAAGATTTCTCCAATGGGGCACTTATCTGAGAATTTGCTGCAACACAGCTAATGGCTTGGTGAGCAGACCGATGTTCGAAGGTGGCATTCCGACTGGTGGCAGAGAAGGTCTGAAGTAGATGCATGCGTACGTCACTTTTATGGCCGATATACGAGAGTGGCCTATGTGCAATGTAAAACACATCCTACAGTAGTGAAAGACTTTTGTATACTGGCTAACATTGGGTCGCCTACAGCAGAGAACTCCCTCATGTTAAGAATACTGTAAATGATGAATAGAAGGAAGGACATCATCTAATCTGATACATGTCACCTCAGGAGTACAGTTTCTCAATTAAACTACACTTGTAGTGTCACTGCTAGAACACAAATTCAAGTAAATGGTCTGGCTCAACCTATTAATCATTGACAAATACCCATTAATGTCCATTTTTGGCAACATTAGTCACCTTGACCAAATCATCTAGAGACATTTTTTACACTATGTAGCTAGCCCTGAAATGGCATGCAGCTTGTGATCCATGTTCTCCTGTCTAGAGGATACTGTACACCACAATTGATGCCCAAAGCAGTTAGCCTATTTAACTCTACACTCGATAGGCAGCATCTAGAGTCTGTGCTGTTGCCCACAACTTCATTCTTACTTGAGTTTGAGGTGGAAATACCCAACATGTTTTTATTTATTTATTTATTTCTTTGGAAGGTGGGAGGAATGCTAAAGAAACACAGGGAGAACATGGAAACTCCAAACAGAGATTGGTTAGTGGTCAGGATTCAACTTTGCACCTCAGGTGGGAGGCAAAGCAATACATAATGTAGATCATAGTATAAAATGTGCGCTATGTCTTTAAGAAGCATGCAAGGCTGTACATGCATGCATATATATTCCACACGTGCAAATACCTAGTGCCATTTTGAAGGAGCAGCTAGGGAGTGAGCATGCAAGATCTTAGTCAATAGTTGTATATAAGTTATTTAAGTTAGAGTCAATAGTCAACAGTAGTAATGTGTTTGTATGAAATAAAGCTGCTTGAACAGAACCCAAGAAGACTTGTTTATTCTTGTCCTAGACACGAAAGTGACATGGTGTCAGAACCAGGATCGAAAAGAGAAGTATATTTGGAGCCATGAGGTGCAAAGACGACAGTGAATGTAAAACCGAGAGAAAAGTGCACAAACATAGCCAGAAAGAAACTTAATGAGAAATAACACAAACTATTTACTCGATACGAAAGACAATAAAGGGGCATTACAAGGGCACAAACTGCATTATCAGGCAAGCGAAAGTACAAAAAGTTTGTTAACTAAAGAAAATATTTAAGATAAAAGTATTCGATAGAATGACTAACTGTATAGCAAAAACAAATGTGTTTAGAGCAAAATGAGTGTGTTCAAGACAAAGCTGGGCATGTTTAGAGTAAAACGAGCATAAGAAAAGTATATTGGATGTAAAAGAGCTTAAATGAGCAAAACAAATATAATAAAGAAAAATAAAGGGCACATTGAGCAAAATAAAGCAAGGTGACTGTAAATGTTTTGGCAAAGTGCTGTATTTGGGCATTGTATTTGTATTGTATCAAGGGCATAGTTATCTGCACTTTGAGAGTGACCACCCCTTTTGGCAAAAAAGAAATTTGGTAAAGGGCCAAATGATTAGAATATCAAGACTAACAACAGATGACAACAGGTTTAAAGAACAAATGGTAGAGTTAAAGGCTATGCTGGCAATAAGGGGTTACCCAACTAGTGTCCTAGAGGGACAGGAGAGTTATGTAACAAGCAGGACAGAAGATTTTTATCCCCCATTATTGAAAAAACCTGAGAGTTTGTTGATTGTTAAGAAGACAGAAGAGGTAACTACTTGCTGTGTGCTAAAATATAATAAGAATAGTGTAGAGGTCCGTAAAATGGTGGAAAAGAACTGGAATTGTGTTTTTTCCGGCATATGGATTAACTAAAAAACTGGGTAATAAACCAAAAATAGTTTTCAGAAGAGGACCCAACATTAAGAATTTATTTGAAAGGAAGAAAGACAAAGATAGGATTCCATTAGGTAATATGAGGAAATGCAATGGCTGCAGGGAATGTAGGTACATCTATGAACGCAGGAATATAGTGATAGAGGGTCACAATAGAATAATTCCAGTGACAGGGAATTATAACTGTAATACAAAAGGAGTTGTCTATGTGGCCTTGTGCCAGTCATGCTGTGCATATTATACAGGAAAAACAGAAAACAAGTTAAAAAAGCGAATTTACCAACACATTTATGCAATTAAGAGACAAGGCAAAACAAATGCCTTATTTAGACACAGCATAAACTGTAAGGATTTTAAAAAAATCCTCTTCTGTGTATTGGAAAAGGTAGTTAAACAGGAGGGGGGGGGGGTAATTGGCCCTGTTTTTTAGAATACAGGGAAACACACTGGCAGGTTTTGTTGAATGCCACAGTTTTTTCCTGGTATCAATGACAGGATTTTTCTAAGGAGCTTGCTTCATTTAAAGGCAGGTGAGATTAGATAAAAATGGTTTAAGTGGTTGAACATAGAAGTAATTAAGTTAGTATCTAATATATGTATTGTTATTTATAAATATATTTTCTTAGCATATGAAATGTTTATTATTTATGTGTTTTTATAGGAGAATTATTCATGTATTATACACAGCTATATATTTTTAAAGAACATATTAATGTGTTTTTAACTTGAGAGCACACTTAACTAATTAATTCATTTAAGTTAATTGATTGTGATTAATCAATTGAATTGTATATAAAAAAGGGGGGAAGTGTGTAAGGTTTTGTATCTGATGAAGTTCCATTTGTATTGAGTGTGAATAAAGGGAACAAAAGTGCTTATAACCTTACCCTGACTGGTGTCTGGTTCTTTTCAAGGAGAAGTTATCCTGTGACATTTTTGTTGGATTATTTGCTTTTATGTGTTTTACTATTGTGATATTGATCAGAATATTGCAGAGAACTGGACAATATTTGAGCAAGAGTATGATATTTTTATACAAGCAGGTTATACAGATAGAGATGCACACACCAAGGCACTCATTTTGCTAAACTTAGCTGGGTCAGAGGCCACAGAAAGAGAGCGTTCATTTGTGTATGCACCAGCAGTGTATGAAGGAGAAGGTGCAGACTGCCATATTATTGTACAAGCTGAATCAAGGGAAGACCATGAGTGTTTAAAGTGCATGTTCAGAGAAATGTGCAACCCCCAGATGAATATTACATTAGAGAGGCATTTATTTTACACAAGAGATCAGAAACCAGGGGAAGCATTTTTCAGGTTATATAATTGATTTGAGAAACAGAGCTAAGATGTGTCGGTTTGGTGATTTAAAAGATGAGCTGAAAAAGGACAGGCTTGTATATAGTATTAACAGTGCTGCTGTGAGAGAGATTTTACTTTGTGACAGTGAACAAGGCCATAGAGATTTGTCAAATCTATGGGGTGACAGAAACACACACAAGTATGCTTGTGAGTGACAAGAGCATGGTTTCAGTTGGCTCCAGAGCACATGTAGATAGTATGCAATGAGTGGCAAGCAAGAGCAGACCTAAGCATGTGGCAGCTACAGGGTTTCCAAAGAAGGCACTCAGCTTTCCAGAAAGTTCTAAGAAAGATATAAGCTCCAACACCAGCTTGGTGCAGTATAAGCATGAATCAGCAAAACCCAAATCTAGCTTTATTGTTAACTGTTGCAATTGTGGTGTGAATCATGAGTCTAAAAGAGAGACGTGCTTAGCATATGGTCATCAATGCCACAAGTATAAAAAAATGGGACCATTTCCAAAAGTTTTGTAAATCAAGTAAGCCTCACACAGTTGTAAAGAAAGGTCACACAAAGAAGGAAGTAGATCAAGTAGAGCCGAACCAGTCAGCTTTTTATGTGGATAGTGTATCAGTGCTTGGTGAAAGAGTTGATACAGTGAACTTATTAAGAAGAATTGAAGTATATTCTACTGTTCGGATTAATGGAAAATCCACAGAGCTCAAAGTAGACACTGGTTCAAAGTGTAATGTTATATCAGCAGACACATTTGCTAGAGTGAGAACTAACAACCAACTCAATGTAACCAGTAGTGAGAGACTTATTGCTTATAGAGGTGAAGAAATTCAATCCAAAGGTTCAGTGGTGCTTTCATGTTATTTGGCTTAAAACTGTTACAACTTGTTATTCTATGTAGTCTGAAGACCAGCGCAATCTTTATTGGGTCTCAAAGATAGTTTAAGAATGAATCTGCTTTCTTTTGCTAAAGAAATCCATCATATAAGTGCATTTCCGAGTTCAAATTTTTCAGAAGCCATTTTCTCACAGTATGTTGATGTTTTCGATGACAAATTAGGCAAACTTCCAGTTGTGTTTTCCATGAAGTTAGACCCAGAGGTCACTCCAGTAGTCAGACCAGCAAGAAGAGCTCCAATAGTGATGAAAGTTAAAGTTAAAGCTCAGTTGGATAAAATAGTGCAGCATGGTGTGATTTGTCTGGTCACAGAACCAACGGAATGGGTATCGTCCAGGTTCAGACAAAATCAGAATATGCATTGACCCAAGAGATCTGAACAAAGCGTTAAAAAGACCATATCATTCAATATGTACAGTTGAAGAGGTTGCAACTCTAATACCAAATGCCACTGTATTTTCTGTTTTGACTGCAGAGTTCATTTTGTCAAGTGATACTTAGATCGCAAATCCTCATTTCTAACTACTTTTGGTACTCCGTTTGGCAGATACAGATTCCTAAGGATGCCATTTCTGATAAATTCTGCAAGTGAAGTCTTCCAGCGTACAATGGAGCAAATTATTTTGGGTTATCCATGTGTCATAATAGTAGATGATCTATTGGTTGGAAGCAATGGCGAAGCAGAGCATGACAGAAGGTTCTAGACAGAGCATGTGAAGTAAACTTGAAGCTCAATCCTCAGAAGTGCAAATTCAGACATCCAGAAGTTACATATGTAGGGCATTTGTACAGGCTTGAGACCAGACCTGACCAAACAATCAGCTATTCTTGAAATGTCAGCACCAGATAATGTGCAAGCTCTACAGCGTTTTCTGGGCATGGTCAAATATTTAGGCAAATTTATACCAGACTTCAGTGAGTTGACAGCATCTTTAAGAGAGGTCACAGGTAAAAATATTGCTTGGTCATGGTTAGAACATCATCAGAAGGCATTTGAAGACCTTAAGCAGAAAATTGCCACCCCATCTATGTTAAGATATTATGATGTGAACAAGCCAGTTACTCTTTCCTGTGATGCTTCAAAATTTGGTCTTGGCACAGTTCTACTTCAAGAGGGCAGACCAGTAGTCTATGCATCTAGAACACTTACTCAAACTGAGATGCAGTATGCTCAAATTGAAAAGGAACAGTTGGCAATAGTATTTGCATATTCCAAGTTTCATGATTATATTTATGGTCGAGATATTCAGATTGAAACTGATCATCAACCTCTAGTTACTATTCTAAAAAAAGCCTATGCATTCTGCTCCAGTGAGATTACAAAGAATGATGCTCAGATTGCAAAAGTACAATTTCAAAATGGTGTACACTAAAATTGCTTTATCTGGCCGATACTTTATCTAGCTCTCCCTGGATTATGACAGAACAGTTTAACGCAGAAACTTTTGACTTTGATGTGATGTCAGTGCATAAGTTTTCCACCACTAGACTTGATGAGTTAAGAGATCATACTCAGACTGATCTGATTTTGCAGAAGCCCAATCACTATATTAATGTCAGATGGTCACCAAATCAATCTAGTGTATCACCTGAAGTGCAAACATATTTTCCTTACAGAAATGAATTGTTGATGGAAGATGGCATTATTTTCAAAGGTCCTAAAATTATTGTTCCTGCTTCCTTACAACAAGAATACATCCAGATGTTGCATCGTGGTCACACAGAAACCACATCCACTAACATATTTTGGCCTTCATTACTGAAAGACATTGATAGAGTTCTTTCTACTTGTTCAGTATGCAATAGTACCAGATTGCATTTGCAAAAAGAACCGCTTCAGATAAGTCAAATTCCTGAACTAGCTTGGTCTACTGTAGCAACTGATATCTTTGAGTGTAACAATCAACACTACTTAGTTTTGGTAGACTCTTATTCAAATTGGTGTGAGATTGATCTACTATCTAACCTAACCCCTACTGCTGTTATTACCAAGTTGAAACGTCATTTCTCATTTCATGGTAGTCTACACAAACTTTTTTCTGACAATGGTACTCAATTTGTTTCAGAATTTTACAAAAGAATGGGACTTTGTACATGTCACTTCTTCTTTTGGCTTTTTCCCGGTTAGGGGGTCGCCACAGCGGATCACCTGTCCGCTCATGATTGGCAGTGGAGTTTTATGATGTCGAGTTGCCAGCCCAGCGCCCAACCTTCCACAGAAGGCACACACACGCACTCACACCTAGGGCTAATTTAGCGTGTCCAATCCACCTACAGCATGTCTTTGGGATGTGGGAGGAAACCGGAGCACCCGGAGGAAACCCACGCGACCACAGGGAGGATATGCAGACTCCACAGAGAAGGCACCCCAGCCAAGGATCGAACCAGAGAACCTCTTGCTGTGAGGTGACAACGCTAACCACTGCACCACCATGGCCGCCCGGACTTTGTACATGTCACTAGTAGTCCTGAATATACTCAGTCCAATGGTCTAGCTGAAAGAGCAGCGCAGAGTGCATAGCAATTACTTGAAAGGTCAAAGCGTGACAATACTGATATGATCTTGAATTTGCTTAATCTCAGAAACATACCTTGTGATGATATTCTTGGCTCACCTGCTCAAAGACTACTTTCCAGACAAACTAGAAGTATGCTACCTATTTCTTCAAATTTGTTGCAGCCTAAGTCAAAGAACACTAAAACTATCAAGGGTCAATTGTTTAAAAAGCATAATATCCGGAAATCTAGTTAAAACCGATCAAGCAGATTACTTCATCTGTTGAGGTTAGGAGATATGGTACGAATTCAGACAACACAAGTATTTGATGGAATAGGACAGATTACAGGCATCTGTGCCGAGCCGAGATCTTGGGTAAATTCCAAAGGCATGGAGTATAGGACAAATTGCAAACATCTTCTTCCTGTACCAGAATCATCATCATCACTGCAATAACAACATTATATCTGTGATGCTGGCTCTAAATCGAAGAGTGAGTCAGACACTATTTCCAACCAGAATATGTTCAGAATTCTGACTCCATTCCAGAAGGTGATTCGAACATTCCACAGATTAATCACTTTACAGAAACTGTTCCATTTGCTAAAGTTAACACTCCATTTTATGTCACACGATATGGATGGATATCGAAACCAACTATGAAATATGCAGCAACGTGGACTTGATTGTACATACCTATATCTTTGAATATTGTATAATGCATAACTAAAAAGATACATGTGATTTTTGCAGGCCAAACAGTCTCATTACAATTGCATGGTCTATTTCTCAAAGAGGGAGGATGTAGATCAGAGTATAAAATGTGTGCTATGTCTTTAAGAAGCATGCGAGGCTTACATGCACGTATATATATCTATATCTATATATATATATATATATATATATATATATATATATATATATATATATTCCACATGTGCAAATACCTAGTGCCATTTTGAAGGAACAGCTAGGGAGTGAGCATGCAAGATCTTAGTCATTAATTGTATAGAAGTTATTTAAGTGTGAGTCAATAGTCAACAGTAATAATGTGTTTGTATGAAATAAAGCTGCTTGAACAGAACCCATGAAGACTCATTTATTCGTGTCCTAGACACAAAAGTGACACATACCTTTCTTATGAAAGAAAAACAATAGTTTTATGTACTTCTGGTTTTAAGATCAAAATTAATATAATGTTTGAATTGTGTACAAAATGCCACTCAGATGAATTACACAGACATTTTATTTTTTGCTTATAGCCTCCATGTTGATGTTTTTACTGACTGTTAACAGCTGTCAAAAATTGTAAAGCAAAGAATAATGGTTCTAATGGCATAATATCAATAAAAAGGTGGAATAAGGTACTTGGTGCTGAGTGATCCCGAGATTATGACTGAAAATTCAGAGACAACCATCTCTCTGTTGGAAAAAAGGGATAAAGCACTGACTTTTGTATCAGCAAATTCTGTTTGACTAGTGAGGGTGGTGCAGTGGCGCAGTGGCGCAGTGGCGCAGTAGTTAATGTTGCTGCCTCACAGCAAGAGATTCTCTAGTTCAACTGTAAGCTGTGGTGCTGTCTGTGTAGAGTCTACATGTCCTTTCTGAATTTGTGTGAGACCCTTCTGGGTGCTATGATTTCCTCCCACATTCCAAACTCATGTCTGCAGTTTTTCTCCCTGGACCTCCAATGAAAATGGGCTCCATCTCAGTCAGACTTTCCTGGTAAACAAATGTTAAATAAATAAAATAAATAGTGGCCAAGGTGATAGATGATCTGGTGGGGTGAGAGGTATCAAGAACACTCCACTTGGGTGAGAGGCCACGGTTGATCCACTAACGGGACCCTGGAAACCACTTTTGCGTCAGCGACGCACGTCACACTGATGTATAGGCATGTGTGGAAGTACTCATGCTTCAGTTTTGAGCTAGAACTGTTAGAATTCAGGCGATGTCAATGGGACAGAGTTAGGCCCATAATCAAAAAAAAACTGCACCAGATGATGGCACCATTCTGTGCTCTCAGCTCTTGCCTTTCAGGTTAACAAATGGGCCACATGTAAGGAAAAAAGGGATCAGTGGAGGCTTAACGGTCCCTGTAGGAGATACTAAACCAAAAATAAAAGCATGGAGATAGACCTCTCAACTAGCCAGATTTTCACAGAATGTTGAGATTTTTGCCTCTTACTTTTGGTCTATTTCTCATAAAATTTGTAGTTTTCTGACAAATCACTGAAGATTGAAGTCACTAAATAATAACAGACATTTGGGTTTCAGGCTTCATATCTTTCAGAGAATGCATGCTAGCACAAATCCTGTTATTCTAGCAATTTTCTAAGTTTATAAGAGCAGTATTTAAAATCTGCCCCTATTTTTGGACTGTGCCCTCCACCATTATTTTAGACTTTATCCAGATTTCTTACATTAAGAGGTTGAGAGGTAAGCATGGAGACCCTGAAAAGTACCTAAAAGCATACCTCTCAGCTACTCATGATTTTGCATAATGTCCCTGATTTTATTTCGTATTTTCGCCCCATTTCTCATAAAATTTTTGATGTTCTGGCAGATCACTTATTACAGCCAGTCAGTGAGTAATGCCATACATTCATGTGAAATACTTTTTATTATACAATGGCCGTCCATTAATATTCTATAACAAGCATGCTGATTGGTAAGCCAAACCAGTGTGCCCATTGCAAATCGAGCATATAACAACAGGAAAAATCTGGCTGCTTAAGTATCATTGAGCAGCCACACTTTCCTATCAGCATATGCAACAATCTTGTACATGGTGAACGTATTGGTAAGCTGCAAAGTTAGTCACAATGTTCTTTGTACAAGAAAAAACAAATAACTATAAAAAACAGAACATTGGTGCTGACACATTAGCTTATGAACACTTTCCCCATGTGCAACAATTCAAACCAGACAACCTGTTACAGCATAAAAGGAAATGCTTTGCACAAAACAGTTCCTTAAAGCTGCAACCTATTACTGTGTATGCAGCTTTGTGTGTGAATGAACTACCATGGCAGGAATAGCCACCCAGTGATGTAAACCTTGGCTTTAAATGACACAAAATGGTTTCATTAAAGAATGGAGCAAGGAGTTAGTGTGCCTGTGTGATTTTGTGGTGTGAATAAACTATTGTGGCAGGAATAGCCACCTGATGTAAACCCTGGCTCTAGATGATGTAAAATGGTTCCTTAACAGAAAGCTGCAAGGAGTTAGTGTGCATGCGAGTTTGTGGTGTGAATGAACTACTGTGGCAGAAATAGCCACCCAGCGATATAAACCTTGGCTCAATATGATTATCATTGTAGAAGTGACACCCCAACCGCCTGTGCAAAAATGGAAAAAAAGGAGTTGTAGTTAGATGGATGGATTATTACACATGGTCTCTAACCTCTAGGGAATTCAGTCCCAAAACTACACAACCACCTCAGAAACAGAAACATGCCATGAAAACTTCTTGCTAAAACACGAAGTTAATTGAGTCCAACCACAGCAATTACCCCACAAGCTCCTACCAAAAATTGCATCATAGCATTATTTAGTCAAGTACTTTTAAGTGCGAAGCCTGACAGACCATAACAATTGTTATTTAGGTTTCTGTTTTGTTTTATATTCTTCCACTTTTTCTGAGATAGTTTAAAATAATATATAAATTTGAACTAAAAGCCTGGGACTATTTTATCTCAGAAAAAGTGGAAGAATGCACAATAAAACAAACAGAAACCTAAATGACAACATAAACACAACACAACACAAAACTAACACCATGGTATAACAGCAATAATCCAGGGCTTCACCCTCATGACAAAACAACACCAACCTTGGGTAAATCTAGCATTACCCACAACCAGCTGTGGTTATTGCTATATTGCTATATTGTTCTGAAGCAAAACCTGCTGTTCTATTACTTTATTAAGTTACTTAGAGCAATATTTTGAAACCATCCCTGCTTTTGATCTTTGTATTCACAATAGTTTAGGATTTGTCTAGAATTCTTGAAGTCTAGAGTTATGGCTAAAAAGCCCTAGTCTTGAAAGTTCAAAGGTGCAACCATGAAGGACCTGGAACCCACACAAGGACCAAAATGTTTCTCAGTAACAGTACAAGACATAGATGAAAACTTCTATTAGGGCAACGTCTTAGCCCCTTCTTTCAGAAAAATCCCTTTGTCCTGCTAAACATGGGCAATATCAAGAAATTTTTAGGATAAGAAACACTTTCTGGCTTTCATTTACTTGGCTTTGTGTTCAAAAAATCTGATTATACACTTAAATCATCATTATATAACAGGGAGCAATGGAAACAAAATTTCTCAAAAGCATATCTCTCAAGTCTACCTCATTACAAACAATGTTCCTTATTTGGGGGTCTTAAAAAGTTCATGTTCCTTGAAATTCCTCATTGAAAGGGTCTGTCACATGTTCAGTGTTACCAACTTTTTTAATTGATATCCATGGTAAATAGAACTGAATCATATTAATTCATTAAAAGAACTATTATATAGGTAAAAAATACAAACTTTAACCATCCTATGAGCTTCCTAGTTGAAGTTGTTAGTGAGCTGTCATTAAGTGTTTCATGTTTTGCCCATTTCTTCACATAATGAGAAGCAGTGTACCTCATTTTGGAGATGGATGGTTGAGAGGTATGTTCAAAAATGACTCATACCTCTCAACCACTAAGCTCTAGAAATCTGGACAAAATGAAAAAAATAATTAAGGGCATACCTCTCAACCCTACAGAATTCCTTGGTGTTTCCCAGTTTTGAGAGCAATATAATGGGGTGCCATGAATTCCAGAGTGGCTCTTTCAAATCCTGATTTTTTTTTAGGTGAGTGAATATTAGTAATGATACTATTGTTATCATCATCATTTGTACAATACGAAATACAGACTGAATATATGCTACTCTCTGTAACCTTTTAATTCGACCAAATCTGTGTAGATAAGAAGACCCTCCATCCACCTATGTCTCTTTATTTGTTAAAGAACTTCAGCTCTGCATGAACATATTATCTGAACTGTGTGGCAATAGAATGATGCATGTTGCTGGTATCAATAAATGTACTTAGTTCACCTTCAGTGAAAAAACTAGTAAGGGCTTGTCTTGTTCTTTTTCAACCGTGAAAGGATCAGAGACACTGCCTGGCATTTACTTTTCCACAGCTGAGATGGACTTTGCCAGATGAAGTTGTTTGCTGGGGTCTGCTGTTATGGACAAACCTATTGGATATGGGCTGATCTAAACAAGGCTGGAAGTGTAGACTATGCGGAGAAGGCTGTAGATCAATTCTGGCTCAGGTGGTGCATTCTGAAATATGGAAATCAATTTCTAAGGCGTGAATACACCTAAGCAATTAAGACTTTATACCTGATTGCTCACCAAGCAACCTAACTATCCATTTAATGTCCCATTCAGAATAAAAAGAAATAGTACTCCAAATGGGTCAGCACAAAAATATAGGGTGCTGCTCGTGTCTCCTATACATCAATTGCCTTTTACTATGATCAGAAAACTGGGAAGAGACATTTGTCCAAAATTTATGTTTTATGTAGAATAAACTCCAACAACATACCTGTCAACCACAAGAAATCTGGACATTGTCTAAAATAATGGGGGCGGGGGGGGGGGCAAAGGCCCACAAGTAGGGACAGCTTCTATATATTGTGCTTATAAACCTAGAAAGTTGCTGGAATAATATAATTTGTGTTACCATGCATTTTTTGAAGGATATGACATCTGAAACTCAAATGTATGCCATTATTTAGTGACTTCAATCCTCAGTGAAAAGCACACATTTTATGAGGCAAAAATCTGGACACTTGAGAGGTATGTACCACACCCCCAAACACTTTCACATGATTTATTGTTGTCACTGTCGATTAATGCAAGATTATTGTGTTCAGCATAGAAGATCGTATGTTTGGGTTCTTCCTTTCTTCAGGAAATTTAGCAAAAACTGCCAAATGGATTCCATTCCAAGTATGCTCAGCATATGTCTCAACTCTCCAGACTTTCGCAGAATGTCCAGCTTTATGCCTCATATTTTAATCTGTTCCTTGTAAAATTTCCTGTTTTCTGGTAAATCACTCAGGACTGAAAGAGATCACAGAGGTTTCTCACCAGGAGAATCCAGGGCCTCAAAAATCTACCATACACAGATAGGCAAAAAGCCCTATCCCTCTACTCAGTTTCATACAGACTCCTCAGAGGTGACCTCTGTCTGGCATATAAGGTGATCTCGGACCCCAACTTGATGGGACTGCTGCATATCTGCAAGTCAGGCTCCACTCGAGTAACCTGCACGTGCGGCCTCAACCTGGTCTGTGACATCAATAAGACTTGTTGGCGGGACAGATTTGTGTCCCAGAGACACTCCCATCTGTGAAATAGACTCCCTCTCCACATCAAGCAGAGTACCTATTATCCCATGTGTGTCCTGGAAAAACTGTCTGGGATTTACGGAACCACATCTTCCCCCCTTCTGGTCTTTTGGATAAGGTGTAGAAGGTATGGAAAAGCAGACTCCGATGGCAGAGAGAGTCTTTCCTTCTTGTTCATACCTGGTTAACATCCCCTTAACTTTTGGCCTGAACAAGGACGAGCTGATGAATGGGGTATCGATAAAGGAAGATTTGAAAAGTACTGCAAAGTTGCATAAGCGTATCCAGGAATGTCGCCTTAGGGATATTCCTAAACCCGCTGCTCTGCTCTCTCTATCTGCGGCATAAGAAATGAGCCTCATGGAGGAGTTGACCACAGAATTTAAGGTGGAGAGCTAAGAGGAAACATTTTCTGACACCCCTGCAGCTACTGAACCTTGTAGAGTATCTCCTAGCTCCTTTAGTAAATCTCTTTGTAGCCTTGTAAAATATGTCAGATAGTTCAGCGATCTGAGTGCAAAAGTCACTGAAGTAAATGTGCGCTTCCCATATCTGTCCATCGTATGGGACTCCTTGTTCGGTGGATGGACAGTAGAAGATGTTTCAGAAAGTTCCTTTTAGGTGGCAGCTGCCACCACCATAGCATCTACAGGGATACCCTTGGTCAAGAAGTTTTTATCTGAGGGGCTGTGATAAACTTATTTGGCCTCCTAGGGACAGGCTCCGCAGCATCTTGAGACTCCCACACCTTCCAACTAACTAGTTCCATACGTTCGTCAAAAGGTGGAGACACCCAAGTGGCTGAAGGGTGAGACCCAAAGGCCTTCAGGTAAACAGACTCCTCATCAAAAGGGTTGATGGGCTTCCAGCTGCCTGTCTGTTTAAGGATTTCTAGGATGTCTGTGAAAGAGACATCCTCTGAGGTCGACCGTGGGGACCCCTACGACTCATTGAGGTCTATGTCCAAGGTGACTAACTCATCAGGGGAGTCCAAGTACTTCCTCTTGGAAAGTCTCTTTTGAGGGATCACTTCAGAAGGGTATTCTGGAGAGGTTTCAGAAGAGAGGGGCTCACCTGATGGGATGCCCTGAGGCCTAGGGTCTCCTCTGGTCTGTGGATGGTGTGGTACTGGGACAGATGCCAGTTCCTTAGGGGGAGGAATGTTGGAACTATTGAGTGGGGCTGTCTGAGGAGACAGCACCTTTCTCATCAGCTCAAAAGCCCCCCCTCCCCTGATCCAATGATACTTCCGGCTCTGAGGAGCCAGAAGAAATCCCCAGAACCAAGGGGGTCAGCTCCAAAGCCGATGTAGGAGTCGAGCTCATCCACGCTAAAGCCCCAAGAGGCAGGGTCAGATCCGATAACTGTCCAATCTGAACACCCTCCCCGGACTAGACCAGAGAGCGTCAGCTCCTAGATTCCTTGGATGGACCTGGGGATGTCGGAGTAGATGTCAGTTCCAAAGAGACCAAGATGGCTGTCGGCACTGATGGAGTCACATCAGTCGGTTCCACGCATTCTGGCTCCAAAGACTGGGGATGGCTCAGAGGAGGAATAGAATTAGGTGGAATGGTTATGGTTGGCTCAGAATCCTTGGGTGTTGAAGCAGAGAGGAGTTTAGCCAGCGTCGGAGTCTTCAGAAGTCTATGCACCAGCGTATCCACATCATCATCCAAAAAGCTCCTGGATGACTTAGAGGAAACGGTAGGAGATCTTACTGATTGTAAAATAGGTGATCTCAGTACAGGAGTAACTGGCTCCAATTCTGGGAACTGGCTCCTGAGTTCAACCTCCATTGGCACCAACAAAGGTGGAGCTGATGAAGCAGTTTTTGTTGGTTCCAAAGTAGTTTTAGCTGGAGATGAAATTTTACTCAACTTTTTAGCCAGCTCTGATTGTCCTGAAGAGGGAGAAGATCTTTTTATGGACTTGTCTGATTTGGATGAAGGAGATTTCACTGATCCTGAAGTACCCTGACCTTCTTCTAGAGCTTCTTAGAAGGGGACTTCAACAAACCTCTCACAATCAATTTATTTTTATGCTCTGACTGCACTCTAGAGCTAAAAGAGTGACAGACTGAGCAAGACTCTTGAAGATGTACTGCTCCCAAGCGGTAAACACAAATGGTATGAGAATCAGAAATAGGTATCTTCTGGTTGCATCTAGTACATTTTTAAAACTCGAAGGCCTGGTTTCTTTATGCTCCTTAGACATGCTTAAAACTAAGAGCACACACACACACTATAACTACAGGAAAAAAAAAAAACTTTTTTTTACAGAAATCCAGTAAAAGAGAGAAAAACTATTAGTATAAAGAACAATAAGATGCCCTCTAAGTAAAACGGGCAGTAAAAATCCTCTAACTTAAACAGATTGATGCTGTTTCTTCAACAGTGGGAAGGAGAAACTAAAACAATTCACAACAACAACAACAAGATGCCTTTAGCTAAAAAGGGGCCACTGCAGCCTTCTAACTTAAAAGGGCTGATGCCTTTCAAACTTTATTTATTTATTTATAACAGATACAGAAATTAAATGGGATAGGGAAAAAACAATGCCAAATGAGAAAAACGATGGCTTTAAGCAATAAACAGCAATGAACTAGCTAATAACTAGAAGAAAGCTAAAACTAACTAAATATAAGTAAAAATAGAATTATTTCCTAACAATAAGGTAAAATGTAGAACACTTAGTCAGAGCCAAAATGGAAGCCTCCATCTCTTTAGTGGCAAACGAGATCTGGGGATCTTCACTTCAGCATGAGGGGATAGGGATACAGCTATGAGCCAGAGGAAGACCTTGCGCTTTTGTATGCGGCCGATTCGAAAATGAGGATCAGTTCTGAACCCAACCAGTAAGAATGAAGGTGAGATAGGACAACATAACATCTATACTAGTAACTACATTAGAGCGCAAACAAAGCTTATTCCTTATATGTCAATTACCCAATTGCATTAACCTTGAGGTTGTAATCCATATCTTTAGAAGAAAGAATTTACTTAGTGTGTTTCCTTTCGGCATGTTCTAGCAAATATGATTTACTTTAAGTAATCAAAAGGAGGAAACAATGCATTCTAAGTTTTTATTTATTTAGTTACTTGTTTATTTATTTTGCATTTGTTTATGGTGGAAGTTTAACTGGCTGCAAGAGCCTTTTTCAGCTGAGCCTCTGGGAGAAAATCTCTGATATAGCAAAAGAGAGATCCAGATTGCATTTAATATTGAACAGTTAAACACTGAACAACTTGATCAATTACAAAATCAAATTACTATGGTACATTGCTGAAATACATGAAAACACTATAAAAACATCTAGTACATGATAGGAAGAATTATGAATTTTGGCAAAGTCACAGTGTGAAAGAAGTCAGTACCAAGGAGAGTTGCAAATGTCAGTGTCAGAGTAGTTACGGTAATATTATATGTTAGAATATATGTGAAGTTTGTTAGAATGCTACTCAGCACAATTGGGCAATAGAAAGAAAGTTGAAAATTATCATATTAGTGGAGGACTGTAAGTCACTTTCCTTGTAATTTGTTAGAGGAGGAAATGGTTTATAGATGATAAAAGGTAAGTGGAGTAAGCAGGAGAGGTGGCTGTTAGAGTTTAAGGAGAGATGGTTGATAGAGTTTAAAGAATTTTATTTGGTAGAAAAGAGAGAGAGAGAAAATAACAAGAGATGATCCAGGAATTTAACCAGGAGACATACAACTACATAACTAGGGTGACTGAAGGTATCGTTTTAGATGAATTTTGAAACATTAAGTTTTCATCCTGTTTGACAGAGGATGGGAGAGTGCTCCAAAACTGAGAAGCACTATTAGAGTACAGAAAAATTTCTGATGCATTTAGGGGTTTAATGATGGTTAGCATGAGCTTGTCTTTTGAGTGAAGGGTTCTGTTAGGTTGATATTGTTGAATCTCATGTTTCAGTGTGGGATTCCTGATGGGGTTATATATTAAGGAATGTGTGATTAGGAGCTGAGTGTGATGTAGGTAATGTGGGAGTTACAAACCACTGGAGACATTTAAGGGCTAGACAGTTGTGGGCTCTATAAGGGGTGTTTTACTGTAACATTGTTGTAGTTTTGTTTGTATATTAGTTTGTAACTTTGTGTAAAGAAAAGCAGCATGCATAAGAGTAGGCAGGAGGTAGGTTTTAGCTATAGTTTCTCTTGTGCTATCAGTGAGGAATGGTTTAGCTCTGTATAACAGACTTTGCTTTTGGTAGTTATTTTTAATTACAGTTTGGAAGTTAAGGTCAAACTTTATATTACTGTCGAGTGTTACTCCAAGTAAGTTTGTGTGGTCAGCCTGTTCAAGGATTGTATAATTTAATGAGGTTATTTTTATGGGGTTTAGTTCTTGGGGTAAATAGCAAGTTTTTGGGGGGGTCAATAGGAGTTCAGAGTTATCTAGCCACGAAATGATAGATATGAAGGATTCTTGGGTAATTAATTGGAATTGCTGTAGGTTGGAGGCAGTGCAGATTAAGGTAGAGTCATCTGCATATTGTGTGAGTGTGGCATATTTCGTGGCAGAATGTACGTAGTTTATAAATATATTGAACAAAAGAGGCTCTGGTATGGATCCCTGAGGTATGCCTGCTGTTATGGGTAGGAAAGTAGAGCATTCATTGTGTTTGTTAAGTAACTTTGGAATTAAGATGCAGGGGTAGGAGAGAGACATAAGGTCATGAGTTTCTGTAGCAGCTTGTGATGAGAGACTGCATCAAATGCTTTTGACAAGTCAAGCAATAAAGAAGAAACTATCTTGCCAGCATTTCTATTTTTGTTAATTATGGCAGGAAACTGGAATAGAGCTGTTGTGGTACTATGATTACATCAGAAAACATGTTGAACGGGGGAGAGTAAATTATTAATGGTCAGGTGTTGAAGAAGTTAAGAATGAATACACTTTTTGAGTATTTTGGATAGTGGTGAGACGACTGTGGTGGGGTGGTAGTTACAGTAGTCTGTTAATGTGCCGCCTTTATGTAGGGGGAGGATATATACATGGTAGGAACATAGCATTCTAAAATGTATCTGTTTATAAGTATGGCCATAAGGAATGATATGGCTTTGTTTGCTAATTTCAGATATTCAGGTGGGTCAATGGCTAAGGTTGTGTACTTTAGTTTTGAGCAGGTGTTTTTTAATTGAGGAGACAGCAATGAGCTTAAAGGTGAAATTATGTGAGTTATGGTTAGCTGGGTGGAGGGGTTGATGGTTGGAGGCATGGTTGTCTTTAATTAGGGATCTTATGGCTTGTAATCATATGTCTCAACCTCTTAGCACAAAAAAGTCTGTACAAATCCTAAAATAGTGAGGGACAAAGGCCCAGAAATATGGATACATTTTAAATTATGCTCTTATAAACTTAAACAGTTACTAGAAGGCAGGATTTGTGTTAGTATGCATTTTCTGAAGGATATGAAGTTTGAAACTCAAATGACTGTCAAAATGGCTATTGATATTTAGTGACTTCAGTCGTCAGCAATTTGTCAGAAAACCACAAATTTTATGAGGAACAGACCAAAACTATTGATAAAAATCTGGACGTTTTGCAAAGTTGGAGGCATCTGTGACATATTCAAGTTTGGTAGCGGGACTGGGTTGAGGGGCATGGCCTGAGTTGATTAAGTTTTGGATAGATGACCAAAATAATTTTGGATTATTTTGATGATTTTATTGTAAGTTAGAGTAGTGATTTCTTTTGTTTTGTCTAATGTTAAATTTAATTTTATTTTGTAACTGCTTATACTTTATGGGAGTTTCTGGGGTACTATTGCTGAGATGTATTTTCCAGGATTTGTCTCAATTTTTCATAAGTTGCCTACTTTTGTGAGACAGCCAGAGTGCAGGATTGCTTTTATCCCATTTATTCTTAAAGGAGTATGCTGATTCGGTAGGATTGCAAAGATTTTATTAAACTGTATAGTGGACTATTCAAGGGAAATTTTGGGTTTTAGTATATTCTAGTTGTGTTGTTTTAGTGTAGAGATAATATTTTCAGTATTAAAGGTAGAAAGGTTATGCATTGTCTTGTAGAGGCATTATTTAGCTGACTGGTTAGATAATCTATTAATAACATGGCAAATCTTCACTTAAATTGTCTTATAATATACTAGCATTAGAGCTGTTACTGGGTTTTGTTGTTAAAATCCACTGTAGGATAGAGGCTTTGGTGGAGGATTTCTTATACCTGGTTGGATAGTCAATAAGCCGAGAGAAGAGTTTTATGGAAATTGATGGAGTGTGGACTTTTGTTGGGGTCCAGTCAATATTGAGGTCCCCAAGAATGAGGATTTTTTATGGTATAGTGGTAGATGCCAAAGATAGAATTTCCTGTGCTGTAGTGACATCATTTCCTGATGGGATATATATATATAGGGCTATGATACATATGGACTTGAAAGGGTTGAGTGTTAAGGCAGAGACAAGGATTTCAGCATTGTTAAAAACTGGCATGTGTTGCTGATATAATGATAGCTGAAGGTTATTTGGGTATATGATTGCAACACTGCATGCTTTTATTGTTTTGTAATCTGCTCTGAGGATATGTAACCAGGTGGGAGGATTTCTTTATCTCTAATAGTATATTTTAGACACGTTTCTGTAAGCATGAGGATATCAGAACTGTGATTGATATAAATGCAAGCTGTTCAGCTAAGGCTGGGCAGATTAAGTATTAAAGAGTCCATACAAAATAATGGAATCCCTTCTTGTAATTTAAAATGTAAAATCATTTGCTGAAGTGCCCTATTAATAACACATAGTTCTGGTATTTAAGAATAAGTATGATGTGCTCTTTGATTTTTGGACTACACTGCTTATTTTGGATGATAGATTTTTGGCTTAGATAATATATTTCGTAGCAGCCAGTGGAGTGATATTGTTAGACTTTTGGGCCTTTGGCAGAGGTTGTGCTGTGTGCCAGTTATGACAGAAACATGTCTTTTGTACAAGATGATGTGTGCCATTTTGTGGGAAGGTTTGATCATTGTTGACTCTTTGAGCAAACAATGTGGTGATGGCTGCAGAACTCTGACCTGTTAGATTTGTAGGCTGAACTGTTTCACCTGCTATTTTTTGTCAGGATTCTTGGCCTAAGTAACATTGCTATTTGTTTTTTTTTTTGTGAACTTGAACTGCTGGTAATTGACCTGAAATCATACAATATCTGGATCTTAGTTGTTGATATTTTTATAACACAGAGCTTAATTAATACTTAGTCTATAGAAATTTTCATCAACAGTTAGCATGGATAACATCATTATTATCATCTTCTGTTATGCACAGCAGAAGGAGTCAGGATACCTGCTGATCTAATATAAGCACTACATGTAAGTATGATTCAAGGTTTGTATATCTGAGGTTTAATCCAAATTGTTAAATAAAAACAATGATAACAACACAGGAGGCTCAGATGCAAAAGTTTACTAGTGTACACCAGGAGGCAAAAAAACATACAAGTACAGAGTTTTGTCTGACATGATGCAGGAAGTACACAATTTTATATAGGTTTAACACTCAAGCTGTGCCCACCTTACTGACGTGGTTAGTCACGGGCACCTACATCATTATGGTCTATAATATTCTATTCGTAAGAAAAAGCTGATGTTATACATTTTAAAAGTTTTCCCATGGGAATAATACAGCCTTGCAAAGCACCTGGTTAGTTATAATGTCTTTCTGTAAATGTTACTCCTTCAAGGTTTCAGGCCTGTTCGAATACAATAGTTGGTTCAGTCTTGTAATATACTTCTTTGTTCTTCTTGCAACATTACTTTAGCAGCTGTGTCTTATCTTGGTAACATTCACAAGGCCAATTATCCCAGAGGAAGGAAGAAGATTTTCAATGCTTTATACATTTAATTTCCTGACCCAGCAGATAATCATTAGTGAAAAACATAAGCTTGCTGAGCTGGCTACTGCCAGGGTCAGAGTTCAAATACACTGCAGCTCTAAAGCTTCAAGCAATTACATGTAAAATCATTCTTATTGCCATATTGTAAATAGAATAAAATGCATTATATACTATTTGCTTTTAAACTAGCACTTTATACATGTTCAAATACATATTTTTCTAACATTTTCCTCCATTTTAATACTTTTTATTCTATTCAGAAATATAAACAATGTTTTATCGTCCCCTAGCCTTCTCCCTTAAGGACTTTCAACTAGGCAAGTCATTTAGTTTATATTTCGGAAAGAGTTTCGTCTGGAATTAATAGTTCCAATTCAATGTCTTGGTACAAAGTTTCAGTTACAGATATATCAACAAAATCTTTGACTAATCTTTTCATGCAGGGGATCCCACAACAGACACATGCTCCCAATAGGAGCAGACCAACACAAATAGCAATCAAAATATTCATTAGGATAGAACCCCACCCACCAAACAGACTCTGGAAAAAGTTCGTCAGTGGGTTTGGGCCTGGTTCAGTCATGGCCGATACCTGCTGTATTACCTCTAGGTGGTCATTAATCTCATGTCGATTGTCTGGTATGAACGCACAGCATTCTTCTTTGATAAGCGCACACGTACCACCTCTCACCGCTAGGGTGAAGTCAAGAACCATTCGATTTTGTAGCACAACAGTTCTCATTGCATTCAGTTCATCAGTCACTAGTTCGAGAGCAGAAAAAGTTGCGTTACTCATTACTTCGAGAAGTTTTTTTTTTTTTTCAAAACAAGTTTATTGTTTTAACATATAAGAGAAATATCATAACAATTTTATACAAATAATTAAAAATAGGTATTATTATAATATTCAACAAAACAACTAAAGTATTTACAAAGACATCCACTACAATCAGATCAATTAATTAAACTAAAATACTGTGCTATTGAAATTAGAATTTTTTTAACAAATTTTGTAAATTATCCCATACAATAAAATGTGATGTTTTTCTAGTTGTTCTCATTCTAATTGTGCTTATTTCCATATGACACATTATATTCATAACATTTTTAAATTCATTGAACGAAGGAGGTGTATCTGAAATCCAATTTCTAGTTATTATTTTCCTAGCCACTGCTAGGATAGACCATAACAAGGGAAGCTTAATCTTTTAACACATTGAGGTACAGGTGTGTTGAATAATATAAGAGACTTAGAAATAATGAAATTATCTGTAAAAAGAGCCTGCAAAATTCATTAATTGACTTCCAGTATTCTTTCAACTTCATACAGTCATAAAACATATGAGCCCAGTCAGCATTAATTTCTACATTACATTTCTTACATAGATTATCTTTATTATTAATTTTATTCATCATCAAAGGTGTATAAAAAGATCTATGTAAAAATTTCCATGTATAAAGTCTCCAGACAATGGAAGATGTAGTTCTATAAGCAGATTCCAATATATATTGTTTATCTTGTTGAGTTGGTGGGTCCCCATTAATAGAGGTGAAATAATTCCAGTATGAATCTACATTGTAAAAAGTTTCTTGTCTGATAATTTTATGTATATATGAAAGTTTACCTTTATCAGAAACTTTATGCTGTAAATTTATTATCAAGTAATCAATCAGTTTTGGAATAGATTCTTTAACTGTTATAGACATTAGATCTATTCTATCAATGAGATGTTGTCTAAAGATCTGAACCTCTAACCAGCAAGTTTCTCTTAGATCAAATTCTTGTTTTAAGAAATCTAGATTTTTAACTTTATAATCAGATATCAGCTGATACCAGTACTTTAGATTATTATCTATAGCTAAATGAGCTCCTTCAGAAGTAGATGACATAAGCATACCCTGAGTATAAATTATAGGAATACAATAAAATTCCATTCCCTATACTTAGGGTGCATGAATATAAAGTTACGATAACTAATAATAATATTTAATGGGTAACAGACCATATGTTTAGGTGTAATAGGTGAAGTACAAAATTCCTTTAGCAACCACAACATGGAGTTATTTATAATCATATTTTTATGTGTTAAGGAGATTTTCATGAAGTGCATACTAATTAGCTCCCAATAATCTTTCCATTTTGCGACATATGACCGATCAATTAATAAAGTAATAACTTTTATAATAGAAGAGATAATATATAAATTAAAGTCTGGAAAAGAAATACCCCCTTGAGACCAGCTATTAGCATGTTTCTTTAATGCAATCCTAGGTCTATTAGGTGCCCATAAGAAATTTAACATTAGTGTATTCAGTTTCTTGATAGTTATTTTTGTGGGTGAAAGTATTATTGATTGTATTAAGTATAAAATCTTGGGGAATATTATCATTTTAATAATTGTAAGTCTCTCCTCCATAGTAAAAAACATATTATTCCAGGTATTTAAAAGATTTTGTATATTAAGAAAACAGGTATTATAGTTATTATATATAATAGATTTAATATCTTTAGATAGTATTATACCTAAATAAGTTATCTGACCTGAGTTGGGTACATATTTAGTAAAATCACTAATGAGAGTATTTTTTCGTGTATATATAGGTAGTATTTTAGTTTTTCTTCATTGAATATTAAACCAGAAATACTTTTAAAATTCATCATTTTATCAAATAAAGACTGCATAGAAGAATTAGATCCTGCTGATGTAATTAGAACATCATCTGCAAAAGTTGAATTTTGATGTTGTATTTTCTTCTATTTCAAAACCCTCTATGTCAGTACTGTTTCTAATCAAATTAGCCCAAGGCTCCATTACTAAAGTGAATAATAGTGGAGAAAGTGGACATCCTTGCTTTGTACCTTTAAGAATGGGTATTTTTTGTGAAACATATGTTCCTACCTTAATATAAGCCAGCGTTCCTTTGTATAAATGCTCAATTAAATTTACAAATGCATCAGAGAAATTTGTGCATTTCAGTAAGGTAAACAGATAGTCCCAACTTACTGAATCAAATGCTGAACCTATATCAAGACTAAGTGTTAAATCTTTCTTTTTCCTATTTGCAAAATCAATTAATGTTAAAGTTCTTCTTATATTATCAAAAGTATTTCTATTTACAATGAAGCCCGTCTGATCTATGTCTATAATGCCGGGGATAATTGTCTTCAATCTATCAGCAAAAATACTCATAAACATTTTATAATCAACATTAAGTAATGAGATGGGCCGATATGAAGAACATCTAGTTGGATCTTTATTAGGTTTTAAAATTGGTGAAATAAATGTATATTGCCAAGATGGGGGTTATTAACTCAGTTTGGGCCAGAATAAGAACCTTATGTATTAATGAATATGTAGTTTTAGAAAGGATTTTATATATCTCTGGTATAATACCATCATTACCCGGTGCTTTGTTTGATTTAAGCTTATTTATTTGTGTAATAACTTCTGTATATGAAATACTCTTGTCCAATAGTTTAATCTGTTGTTTATTAAGCTTTTTATTCATGTTTGTGGTTATAAACTCCTTTATTTTATCTTTAGGTTCCATGTTAATGTTGTTATGGTTAATCTTGTGAAAGTGATTTCTAAATTCATCCAGTATTTCTGGTATACTAGAAACATTCTTCTTTTTCCTTAGAGAAAAGATTTCTTTGATATAGTTTTGTTTATTCAATCTTTTTGTTTTATTTGTAAGTCTATGTAAGTATTTGGGGCTTATTGAGTAAGACAAAAACTTGTATTTCTCTAAAGTTATTTTAACTTTATGAGTTAAAATTTCTTTGTATTTCTCATTTAGTTTGTTTATTTCTTCAATAACTTTCTTGTCCATAATATTTTCTTTATTATTATGTTTATAAGAGTCTAGTTTACTTTGAATATCTAACAATTCCTTGTCCCAAGATTTCCTTTTGTTATTATACCATCTGATACTTTGTCCATATAGATATGATTTTAAGGCATCCCAAACATAGACAATGGAGACTTCAGGAGTATTATTTATGTCTAGAAAATGTTGTACTTCTGAAAGTATATATTCTTTATAGTCTTTTAGCTGAGTTAAGTATGCTGGTATCCTTTTGATCTGAACATTATGAGTATTTTTATCATGAATTCAAAAACAATTGAGTTATGATCAGATATAGGACATGAAATGATTTTGGAATTAATTAAATCTGTTACCATCTGGTTAGAAATAAAGACCCTATCTATTTTTGAATAAGTTTTGTATCTGTTAGAAAAAAGGTGTATGGTAATGATTTTGACTCTATCTGATTATTAATATCATTCAAATGATAAGAATTAGCAAAATCATTTAAATGTTTTGCATTAGATGTAATTCTTCTTTTCTTTATAGTGGTAGTATCACTTTCATGTAGTATACAATTAAAATCACCAGCTAAAATAATATCCCCTACAGAGAATGATATGATCTTATCAATATGATGTTTCACTGTATTAATACCAATTCCAGGTATCCAATATACATTAATTAAAGTGTAAGTCTTCCCATTAATTTGTATTGTAACCATACAAAACATTCCTTTGTCATCCTGATAAGACTTAATGGTTTTAGGAATGGGCATACTTTTATTCCATAAAATAGCCACTCCTCTTTTTTCTGAGTGTGCTCTGAACTAACCAATACTGTATACTTATTAGTGGCTAGTTTATCAATATCTTTTTTCAAGAGATGGGTTTCTTGCAGGAAGACTAGATTGGCCTTGTGTAGATTAATGTATCTTATTAGGCTTGCCCTTTTACACGGATTATTCAATCCATTAATGTTTAAAGAAATTCCTTTTAAAGATGTCATTTGGCATTTTTAAAACTCAAGAATCTTATGATCGAAATAACAAATAACAAGATAAATAATGTTACATCTCCTCTTTTAGGTGTACCTTTAAATATAGCTGTATTTATTAAATCTCTTATGGGATTTTGTATAGGATTCAATTTTGTTTGTAGTGACAATGAGTGTACAAAATATATTGTGGATGTCAAAACTATATACATATAACAATGAACAAGTGAAAATAATGTAAGGATTAAACCTTGCATCCTGCCTGGAGTTGAAAACTCCAACTTAGAGCTGTATTTACTACTCAAGTTAACCCCCTACCCTAAGCAGCAGTACCTCAGCTACCACCTTATCAATTTAATACTAGTTATATTTAACTGAGGTTAACAGTTTTCAATTCAATTATCTATCAAGACAAAACTACACATTTGGTAAAACAGCATCATATAAACTAAAATAAACTTTTTTTTTTTTTTTTTTTTAAACTGTTCATACTATTATATAGATCTATGTAATATATAACACTTGTATTCTAATAGCATTCAAATAATCTTAATGTTAGAAATCAAGAGGAGAGAAAATTATGTTCTAACATTCATTTAAATCAAAAACTTTGGCTAATATGATTCAGACATTACATGCATTAAGATGCATCTATTTTCTGTCATGTGAATTCTATCAACAGCTTCCAAACAAATCTTGAATTGTTTGTATATGAGCATTTACTTAAACTCATTATTGTCAATAGAGTAAAATATTGTATTCATAAAAATTATTATAAATCATATTGCATAGTTATGCAGATTCTCAGAAACACCTGCGTTATTACCTAAAAAAGCCATCACACACATAAACACAGACACACACACATACATATACACACACACATATACACACACACACATACCCCCCCCCACACACACACACATACATATACACATACACATATATACATACATACACACACACACACACACACACACACACACACACACACACACACACACTCATACATATATATATATATATATATATATATATATATATATATATATATATATCTGATCTCACTGAGTTGTGTCTTTGTAGAGCACTGTCCTACTTGCTGTCCCTAGAATAAATCTGTCTGCTTTATACAAAATAATGCACAGCAAACACATATTAGTAACCAGATTTACAATCATGCTAACCTACTGCTTTAAAATATATCACATGACATTTCTTCCAGAATAGAGTTATAAGATTATTTATGCTTGTCAATCAGATGAATTAAATGAGTTATAGTAAAGTATATGTTTGGGACACAAGTTTTTAACACAGATTATTATGCTACTGTTAAGTTGATTTTCAAAAACATTTAAATAAATGTTTCATTTTCTATGCCTTCTAAAATAAGATATTTACTTGCTACAAGAAACTACATCATCTAAACTCATCATAACTGACATATTTTATGAATAGAGTATTTTTCCTGAATCTGTGGTGTGTCAGTGTGATAACCTTGTCAATGTTTATACTAACTGCTTTCAGTTTCTCTGTGAAAATTCTGTGAGTGAAGCTTCTGTAGAAACTCATGGACACTGTGCATGAGACAGCCCACATCCCAGATTGTCTCCCTTAACATTTTGGCGGGAAACTTATTAAAACTTGTGGCAAACATTCATTTTGTCAATAGAGTAAAATATTGTATTCATAGAAATTATTATAAATCATATTGGATAGTTATGCAGATTCTCAGAAAAAAAGCCATCACACTCACACACACACACACATACATACACACACACACACACACACACACACACACACACACACACACACACACACACACACACATATATATATATATATATATATATATATATATATATATATATATATATATATATATATATATATATATATATATCTGATCTCACTGAGTTGTGTCTTTGTAGAGCACTATCTTACTTGTTGTCCCTAGAATAAATCTGTCTGCTTTATACAAAATAATGCACAGCAAACACATATTGGTAACCAGATTTTACAATCATGCTAACCTACTGCTTTAAAATATATCACATGACATTTCTTACAGAATAGAGTTATAAGATTATTTATGTTTGTCAATCAGATGAATTAAATGAGTTATAGTAAAGTATATGTTTGGAACACAAATTTTTAACACAGATTATTATGCTGCTGTTAAGTAGATTTTCAAAAACATTTAAATAAATGTTTCATTTTTATGCCTTCTAAAATAAGACATTTACTTACTACAAGAAACTACATCATTTAAACTCATTATAACTGACATATTTTATGAACAGAGTATTTTTCCTGAATCTGTGGTGTGTCAGTGTGATAACCTTGTCAATGTTTATACTAACTGCTTTCAGTTTCTCTGTGAGAATTCTGTGATTTGAAGATTCTGAGGTAACTCAAGGACATTGTGCATAAGACAGCCCACATCCCAGATTGTCTCTCTTAACATTTTGGCGCGAAACTTATTAAAAACTAGTGACAAACATTCATTTACCAGTGTAAATGCATCTAAACATGACAGAACCTCCACAATGTATTCCACAGATCATCACAGCATCTATGCAAGTGAAATTAAACTCAAAATTACCAACAAGCAATAAAACTCAGCATTCTTCTCCCAACTCAATTTTCATACAAATCCTATTATTCACTGTGCCCACACAGTCAAAAGCATTTCTATATATTAATAAAGAAAAGAAAAAGAGAGTAGAAAATAAAAGGGAGTGAGGCAGAAATAAAAAATGTAAGAGAAAGCTGTAAGAAGTATATACAATGGAATGTTACTTACTGTTTATATTAATAGAGTTAAAAATAAAACATATTATTTACTCTTATTTAGTTCTGATTATTATTAGTTAAAGCATGACAGATTATTTACAAACAAGCATAAGCAGTATAATCAAGAAAGTATAATTAGAAATAGCATTTGAAGAACTTATAAACTTTTACAAGAAATAAATATGTTATTATTCTATTAATGATATTTTCATTACTGTTCTCTCCCTGCCCTCCCCCACCCTTTACCCACTACATAATCTAAATAGAATGTCATTGTTTAAACAAAGAAAATAATAAAAGAAGAAGGAAAAAAAAAAGATAAAAAAATGTATCAAATTACTAACCTTACTTTTTTCAGAAAGAAAAACAAATCGGGTCACAGCCTGCCATTAAATCCTCAGGCATTTTGACTGGTTATGAAACAAAACATTTCTTTGCACATAGAGAATAACTTTGATTAAATCTTTTCCAAAATATTTGTGGCTTTCTGGAAATGCAGGAACTATATTCAAAAAGATTAATAATGAACTAAAATGATGAGAGAGAAAAAAAACATATAACAAATCATTTGTTTTTTAGTCTCTTCTTCTTCTCTGAAGTCTTCCAGGAAGCTTCAGTTGCCAATCTCTTTAATGAAGAACTAGCCCATTCCATTTCTTCTATTTTATCCAAAATCCTTTTTCTTTGACAAACAGTAAAGCAGAGTCTAAATCATCAAGACCTTAGGACCATCAGGAAGGAAGATTTTAAGCTTGGCAGGAAACAGAAGGTATGTTTTAAACTGTGCTTTTTAAGCTCCCTTATTAGTGGCAGAAAAACTTTTCTTTTAGCAATTACCATGGAAGAATAGTCATTGTCAAAACGCACAGTTGTCTCATTAAACTTAACAGGAGCTTTAGCCCAAGCAGATTTAAGAACCATCTCTTTATCAAAAGATGATAGAAATCTAACTATAACTGATCTAGGATAGTTTTTGTTAGAGTTAGTATTAGCTATAGATCTATGTGCTCTTCGATACCAAAAGAGAATGCTTCTGGTAAATCTAAAGTTTTAGGGAGCCATGTTGTTAAAAAGAAGTAATATTGTTACCTTCAATATTTTCTGGCAGTCCAAAAATCCTAATGTTATTGCGCCTAGATCTATTTTCCAGGTCATCCAGCTTTGTTTGTAAATGTGTATTTTGTTTCAGCAGAAACTCAATGTTGATTTCCTCTTCTTGTATTTTATTTTCCATGTCATTCACAGCTTCTTCTATGCCTGTCATCTGGATCTTCTGTTGTTGCAGGTCCATATGTAACAAGTCTATTTGTTTTGTAGTTTTTCTATGAAAGTGTCTATTTTAGTATCCATTTTATCCATCTTAGCAGTAAGTTGCTGGACTATAATTATCAGAGACTGAAGTTCTTTCTTGATGCTGGAGTCTTGAGAATTTGTCTTACTGGAACTCATTTCAGACTGATAAACTGACAGGAAAATTTCCAAAGTAATTTCTGACAGGAATATTATTAAGATTTCCTTTCTTTTTTAGATATAGTTCAAGAACTATATAAAACAAACATATTTAGAAAGAAAATTACTTCAAGAATTAATTTTTTAAGTAATTAATTCCTGTCAATGTAATGAAATTGGTGGAGCTGAAGAAATCTGCTGCTATCCTGTGTTCATCCTTGGCCACGCCCCTACTTCGAGAAGTTTTGACAGCTTTCTCAACTCCCAGATCGATTTGACTGCTCCATATGCTGGAAGTATTCCAGCCCAGGATATAACACTGTCACTCAAGTCCATATGAGTCAATTTTTCTTTATCTTTTACGGAATGATGGTCCGTCCAACCAGCTTCGATTTTTCCCACTGGATTTACAGGTTTTCCAAATGGATCTTCAGGTTTTTGGGCTACATCTCTTACATTTCGTATCTTACCTAGAGGTAATTCTGCAGTATGCCTTATGGCCGGAACCAGATAACCCAAAAAACAACTGCCGGACCAATTCTCAGGTAGCCATTTGTATGCCTTTTTCCCACAAACAAAATAACAGTTTTCTACTTTAGTACTGATGCGGGTTAATTCTGAATGAAACATTTTCTTATCTATAACAGACAAGTGTTTATGTAAAACAGGATTTCTCTGCACATCTTTTAATGTTGTTTTCATTGAGCTCAAATATGAATCATAATTTGTATTACAAACGGTGCCTTTATCTTTAGCTTTAATATAGCATTTATAAGATATAGTTATGTTACAGTTACTCCAACCCACTTGGAGTGTATCATTCTTGTAAAAACATACAATTCCCTTCTGTGTAATAGGCAAATACAATGCAATTTTGTCCTGTGATCTTACAGAACCTGTATCAAAAAGTAAATTTTCCCAAGTCTCATTTATCCCCAAGGGGACAGCGGACATCAGCAGTCCTCCATATGCTGTTGGTATAGCAGTACAAACCCAGCAATTTGAAATGTTCATAGTTTCTACATATACACGCTTCATAGCTAAGGTATGTGTTAAAGTTTGGATGCCAGTCTATAGACAGTTCATCACGTCTCTCCACTTTCACTTGTGTGGTTATATGTAGGAAGAACCACAACAAAAGGAAGGTCATCACAATCATAGTCAATAAATGCATAGTCAGCAAGATGATTAAACAACATCTTTGGGGTTAATCTGTGTTTTTACTCGTTTTGCTCTTGGCCATCCTGCCTTTGTTGTGTGTCAGTCACAAAATGTTTATCAAGCTGAAAATTCTTTACCGGTTTACAGTGCGTCAGATGGACCCAGGACGACCTCTCAGCAACTTTGACTGCAGTAGGCGTCGCCAACAGCACCTGGTACGGTCCTTCCCACTTTGGACTCGCCCAATTCTTCCTCTTCGTGACCTTCAACCACACCCAGGACCCCGGAGTCAGCACTGCTTCCAACGGTCTGGTCTGTCTTTTATCTGAAAAAGAGTTCAACTGCAAAACAGTTTTATTTGTTAACAGTTTCCTCATATAGCTAGCTAATGAGCTGTCAGCCTCTAGTTCTGCAGGCATGAGAGCTTTCCATTGTGGCACATAATATGCCCTTCCAAATATCACTTCAAAGGGGGTCAAACCCTTTACATTTGGAACTGTTCTCATGCTCAGCAGTGCCAAAGGCAAACAGCAAATCCAATTCTTCTGTGTCTTGTTTACTAACTTCCTCAACTTGCTTTTTAAAATTCCATTGTACCTTTCCACCAGTCCTGCAGACTGTGGGTGGTAAGCACAATGATTCTTCAAGGAGATCCCAAAGAATCTCCCAAGTTGGTGAATCATCTGATTAACAAAATGTGTCCCATTGTCACTATAGATTCTTTCCTGTATGCCAAATCTAGGAATTATTTCTTTTATTAGGGCCTTTGCCACTGTTGCTGCATCCGGATTTTTAGTTGGAAAAGCTTCTACCCATTTGGAAAACATGTCTATAATTACTAAACAGTATTTTTCCCTTCACATTTGTTCAGTTCTATGAAATCCATACAGATAGTATGGAACGGATATGGTGGTATAGGAAAACTCCCTTGCTTGGGTTTGAATGCCCCTTGTGCATGATGTTTGTTACAGATATGACATGCTGCACAAAATTTTTGTGTAAAGTTTGTGAATCCATATGTTTGGAATATTCGATTTACTAACTGTACCATCCCCCCTGTTGAGACATGGCACTGCCCATGGCTCAACAAAGCTGCATATCTAAATAAATTAGATGGCAATATTGTTTTTTTCTCTTTGGAGACATACAGTCCATCTTCGAGGATTGCACCTCGTTTCTCCCATTTTTGTTTCTCTGCTTTTGTAGTTAATGTCTGCATCGTTTTTAACATTTCTAGATCTAAAATCTCAGAGGGTTGTAATTCCTCGGTTAAAAGTAAAGTTTCTGAGTCTGAGGCTGCTTGCTTTGCAGCTGCATCAGCTTTTGCATTTCCTTTTGAAATTGTATCCTGTTGTTTTGTATGAGCTAAACATTTACAAATAGCTACTTTAGTAGGTAACTGAATGGAATCTAACAAGTTCAAAATAAGTTGCGCATGATTAATCGGTTTACCATTAGATGTTATCATTCCTCTATTTTTCCATTGCTGTGCAAAAACATGCACTGTAGAGAAAGCATACTGACTGTCAGTATATATGTTCACACATTTATCTTTCGCTAGAGTGCAAGCCCGTGTTAAGGCTATCAGTTCTGCTGCTTGAGCAGACAGGTTATGCTGTAAGGGTTGGGCTTCTAAAATCTCTGTATCTGTGACTACTGCATATCCTACTAGATTTTTCCCTGTAGGACCCTTTCTGCATGAGCCATCCACATAAAATGTCACCTCGGCATCATCCAAGGGCATATCAGTGAGGTCTTGTCTGGGCAAAGTTATTTGCTTAATTTCCTTCAGGCAGCTGTGCGGTGTGCCATCCACAGGAGTCGGAAGTAACGTCGATGGGTTTAATGTTGTACAACGTTCAATTACCATATGAGGTTGGCTCAGCAGTATGGTCATACATGAAAGATGTCTAGCAGGAGATAGATATGCTATTTTTTCTTGCAGTAAAATTATCGCGACTGCATGAGGCACTCTCAATGTGAGAGGGTGGAACAACACGACTGAGGCCAAAGCCTGTACTGCCATTGCAGCTGCGACTACTGCTTGCACACAGTGAGGCAACGATCGTGCCACTGGGTCTAACTGTGATGAATAATAAGCTATGGGGCATTGCTTATCCCCATGCTGTTGCGTCAAAACTGACGTCATGTATCCCTGTTTACAATCTACGGTCTGAAAAAATCTTTTGTGGTAATTTGGAAGTCCTAAAACTAATGATGAAGCTATCAATTGTTTTAGTCTGCAGAAAGTTGTTTCTGCTTCAGGTGTCCATTGTAATACATCTTGTGCTGCCATTGGTGTTTTATATATTAAATCAGCCAGTGGAGCGGATTCTAAAGCATAGTTTGATATCCAGCTTCGACAAAAATTAGTCGTTCCCAAGAAGGACATAATTTCCTTCTTGGTTGCTGGTTTAGGTGCCTGTAAAATCGCTGTTTTTCTGTCTTCGTCTAATATTCTACCTTCATTGGATATTACATATCCTAGGTATCTAACTTGTTTTCTCCAAAGTTGTAACTTACTTTTGTTTACTTTGTGTCCTTGTGCTGCTAAAAATTTCAATAATGCTATCGTATCCTCCCTGCATTGATGCTGGGTAGGGGCTGCTAGCAAGATGTCATCTACATAAAGTAGAATCTGACTACCTCCTGGTGGGGTAAACCCTGCCAGGTTGCTTGCCATTTCTTGTGCAAATATCGTTGGACTTTCACAATATCCCTGCGGTAGCCGAGTATAGGTATATCTTTTACCCTGAAATGTAAATGCAAACCAATACTGGCTATCAGGATGTATAGGTATTGAAAAGAAAGCATTGCTTATATCTACCACAGTGAAATATTTTTGTTGTGGTTTCAAATCATTCAACAAGGTGTGTGGGTCTGGCACCATAGGTGCTCTGGGTATTATTGCATTGTTTACAGCTTGTAAATCCTGTACCATCCGCCATTCCCCATTTGCTTTTTTAACAGGAAATAGAGGGGTGTTACATGGTGAATCAAGAGATTCTACCAGTACTCCTTCCTTGAGTAATGCTGCTATTATAGGCTTGATTCCTTGCTCTGCATCTTTCCTCAAGGGGTATTGTCTTTTCTGTGGTCTAAATGCTGATTTTGGTGTAATAGTTACTGGTCCTGCTGTTTGAATAAGTCCTACATCTGATTTGCCTGTTGACCAAAGAATTTTTGGTATGTCACACAAGGCTTTTTCTTCTTCTTCTAATAAGAATGCTAATCAGCTGTCTTCACTAGTTTGTAAGTGTACAGCTGGATGCGTCTGTGTTAGCCAATTCAATTTCTGTTTTTGTATTCCCTGCTCTGATAATTCTAACTCAGTTTGTTTTTCCCATCTTGTTACTTTTTCTCCTAAGTCCGCCCATTTCACACTCTTGTTTTTTGTCAAGCTGACATGTGGTAGTCGATTAGATTTATACAGTGTCATAAATTCCTGAGGTAATGAACAGCTTACCACACTGTTTCCCTCAGTATCCCAATAGAAGGTTCATAATACTAATCTGTTAGCAGGATTTTTGAATAACTCTTGCTCATATTCTTTATCAGGTCCTGGCATGCTACAGTAGTATAGAGTACAATGTAACAAATGCTGTTGGTCAATGTCAAGGGAGGGGGCCTTACTGATGGCTACATTCATCAGTTCCTCGGTTACTGCCCCTGGACCAGTCGTAACTAGGTCCTGGCTGTACCAGTAATAAGTTTCACCCTCCGGTCGCACCACAAAAGTATCCATTTGTCTTTGTGCCTCCATACCCTGCATAGTGGGAACTACCGCTATGCCAAATATCTGCATAAGATCTCTTCCCAGTAAGTTTACTGGACATTTTGCAGAAACTACAATTTTACTTTTCTGAGTCATACCCGAAACAGGGTCAGTTGTTGCTATATCATGGGAGAGTGGCTCCCTATATAGCTGTCCATTTGCTGCTTTCACTAATATATAATCAGGTGATTCGGAATACTCTGGTAACTTTGAGGGGTGTATCAAAGTCCGTGACGCTCCTGAGTCACACAGGAATTTAACTTCCCTTCCTTCCACCAGAAGTGTAACTTCCGGTTTTGTGTCTGCCAGATAGAGCTCCAAGCTCAGTAATGCCAAATCTAAAATTTCACTTTCTTCATCCTCTACATCTGCTTGCACTTCCTCTGTCCCTTCCACTACATTTACATTTGTCCTTTGTTTGTTTGCCTTTCCTGATGATTTCTGGCTTTCATCACTATCATATAGTCAGTCCTCATCACCTTTATTTTCTGTAGTCACCTTTTTATTTAGCCTGCAATCCCTTGCTAAATGTCCTTTCTTTCCGCACTTAAAGCACTCACCTTTCTTTTTTCTCTCTTCAAAATCTTCTGACCTTTTGTCAGATTGTCTATTTCCCTGGGCATTTTTCTTACCCTTTTTTCCTGACTGTACTACAAAGACCTCAGCTCCGTCTTCAGCTGTGAAGACCTGTGTCTTCTTTTTATTTTTACTATTAAAGTGTCTTTCAGCATGCCTAGCATATTCAAGTAAGGCTTGTAGCCTACTTGTTCGATGATCTATCATATGCTTTGTAATAAAGCTACTGATAGGTGCAATGCAACCTTTCAAAAACGCATTTTTCAGTTGCTGTTCATACGAGGTATCATGTGTCTGATTTTCAGGAATAGCCATACCACTATGGTTATTGAAACATTCCAATAATCTACCATAGTAGCCATCTACAGTTTCATTCTCCTGTTGTATGCATTGATTAATGCAAGTCCAATCTGCTCTAGGTTTCCATTTTTCAGAAATTCGGTCTGTAAGACCTTTCACTCTGTTGTCTAGTTCTGCGTCACTATGTGGGAGTGGTTTAAGCTCTGCATTACGAGGATTCCAGGTGCCACAAATCATGTGCCAGTCTGGACCCACAATCTGTCTAACTACCTTTTCTACTTCTTCCCCATTCAAGTGGTAACTTAGTCTCATACCTTGTAAATCTTGTAAAAACTTTGTGTAATTAACTTTTGGATGAGGGATTCCCTCTGTAGCTTTCCGAATGTCTTCCGGTGTCCATGGTCTATATACTAGAAGAGTTGGGTCCTGCCCTTCCTGTCCTGCTTGAGGATTTGGTACCTCGATTAGTGGACAGATTTCTTCCTCACTCTCTTCTAGTGTGTTTCTCCCTATTTGATATAAGTCTGTGTCCCCAAGTGTTTTACGTGTCCGGGACCTAGTTTCAATAGGATCTCTAACAAATGGTTTTAGTGCTCTTGTGACTTCAGGATAACGTGGAGGTGGACCAGCTTGTCCTCCTGCTTCATATCCTGAAAAAGGCATTGGAGGGGGCGGAGGAGGAGGAGCCGTTGCTATTACTGTATTATTATCCTCTTTGTCTAAAAATAACGTTTTAGCATTTTTAGTTTTTTGTTCCCTTCGGTTTACTTCCTCAATCCACTTGTGTGCCTGAGGAATGCCTAATCGCTGCTGTTTTTTTGCCTGACCTTCTGCGTCAGATTTAAGCTGTTTTAAAAGTTTAACTAATGAAATTTTATTCAATTTACCGTCAAATCCGTATTTATTAACCCATTTTGTATAATACCTTACATTATCAGCCCGTTGTAATTGCATATATTTTGCGTCTTCAGTTAGGGGCGGATCTCGCGAGTTTTTAGTGCACTGATTTCCCATTCTGAAAGAAAATGTTACGTAACCCTTTTCACCACGTGGTATTTTAGTTCCTTACACAGTTTATCTAGAATAACTGCCTACCTTATTCTGTTTCCCTGATCTCTGACAAAATATACAATAATTTCCTTTTGTCCCTGATCTGTATAACAAATCTCTGACAATGACATTTACTGTAACCTAGTCCCTGATCTAAAACAGAAAAAAGGCAAATATCTTCCTACCTGAGCCTCCTGGGTCGACCAGTTCGAGACCGCTCTTCGGCCGCAGATCAGAAAGTGGCCATCCTCTCAAAACGACAATTCAGTCGGAGGTCTTTGTATTTCAAGAAGAACCGTTTCGGTAGCTTCTCCTGCGCAGTGTTCGACCACCGGTACACTCTGATCTGTAGCTGTCTGAGGGCTTCCGTTTACCGAAGGACCAAACTGTTAAATAAAAACAATGATAACAACACAGGAGGCTCAGATGCAAAAGTTTACTAGTGTACACCAGGAGGCAAAAAACCATACAAGTACAGAGTTTTGTCTGACATGATGCAGGAAGTACACAATTTTATATAGGTTTAACACTCAAGCTGTGCCCACCTTACTGACGTGGTTAGTCACAGGGCACCTACATCATTATGGTCTATAATATTCTATTCATAAGAAAAAGCTGATGTTATACATTTTAAAAGTTTTCCCATGGGAATAATACAGCCTTGCAAAGCACCTGGTTAGTTATAATGTCTTTCTGTAAATGTTACTCCTTCAAGGTTTTAGGCCTGTTCGAATACAATAGTTGGTTCAGTCTTGTAATATACTTCTTTGTTCTTCTTGCAACATTACTTTAGCAGCTGTGTCATATCTTGGTAACATTCACAAGGCCAATTATCCCAGAGGAAGGAAGAAGATTTTCAATGCTTTATACATTTAATTTCCTGACCCAGCAAATAATCATTAGTGAAAAACATAAGCTTGCTGAGCTGGCTACTGCCAGGGTCAGAGTTCAAATACACTGCAGCTCTAAAGCTTCAAGCAATTACATGTAAAATCATTCTTATTGCCATATTGTAAATAGAATAAAATGCATTATATACTATTTGCTTTTAAACTAGCACTTTATACATGTTCAAATACATATTTTTCTAACACAAAGGAATGCTCATTTATTTTTTTTGCATGTTGCAATGTTTTTGTGACTAAAATATTATCTGCCAGTAGCATTTTGATCTATTTTCACTAGATTAAGACTTTTATATATTGCAAAGTGTGCTGGTTTAATTATATTTAGAGGGTATAACAACGTTTCTTTTGCCATTTTGATTTTTTTCACATTGTAAATAACATTACTTTTTTATTAGTACATTATTTCTTATAGTACCAGTTGTGTGATGTCTGTTACATTTCAGACTGGATTCCAAAAAGATCGGGTTAGCATAGTAGGGAGCATCCATCATCCAGCAACATAAACGCGAGTCCAAACTACAACCCTGCTACCCAACATAGTATCTTGCAATTACACTGGTGCTTCAAGCATTGAACCTCTGCTGTACTAATGATGGTTTGCCTGAATTCTTTTCTTTGGTTTGACCTCTGCTTTGCCCACCATTTGAACTGTTGGATGTGGTTGTTATTATTCCTTCCTAGATGGGATTTTTTTATGAAGCAAACCTCCTTATTATCTTCAGACATTTTATTTTTCTTTGTGTCATATCAGTATTGACTTTGCAATACCCATCATATACTGTTATTACAATGTGCTATCAGTTTTGGGGTGATTTACTTGGTCAATGTGTGTGGGAGGAGCACATCTTATTAAGGATTACCATTTGCAACCATAGGTTAAAATCCTGCTTTGGAAAAAAATGTTTCCTGCATATGATTGCCTATGACTGATACCTATTCAGCTGATTTACCATTATCAGCAAAATGGTAGGATCTGTATCTCAAGTAACCGGTCTTCAGTACTTACTTAATGTTAGGTCATTTTACAACAAGCTGAGATGAAGATGACATGGCTGTTATGACAAAAACCTGGCTGCATAAGTATTTTGATCCTCATTTGGTTATGATCGTAATACCACAATAAACAGAACATGTTGGAGGGATAGATTCCTGTCCCAGAGACTTCCCATACTCTGGAACAGATTACCTTTCTATGTCAAACAGAGCTCCTCATTAGCACTCTTCAAGAAAAATCTTGATGATTGGATGGGTAATAGGAAATTCACCCCAGAGATCACTTCTGTGGCTCTGCTTGACAGGGGCACAGGAAAATAATTTTCTTGGGTGGCGAAAGCCAGGGTACCTTTTTGGCTAGGCTTGTATAGGCCCTAGGGCCAATAGCCTAGTACCTACCTATGAACCTATGAACCTATGAAAGTGTCCAGGTTATACAAACCCATTTGCTATAGATCCAGTTTTAAAATACAGACAGGTAATGACCTTAATGACTCTTTTAAATATATTGCTTGGGTAGGAACAATTTGTAACGTCTTTATTTCTTTTTGAATACCATCTACCCAGCTGTGCAAAGCCCTTTCTGTAGCATTTTTGGAATATCCGTGTTCATGGTTCTTATTGATCATCCAAGATGGCTGATTTTTGGGAGATTTTAAAGTCTAGGTTAACAGTGGCCCCCCTGGCCTTACTTATGAGTTCTTTCAGCTTAGACAGAAACCAAGTTTTGCTCAGAAAGTTTCTGCTGTCCATTTTAGAGGGCATATTTTAGACTTAGTGATCTCCTTGGATGTAATCAAATTGAATGTAGGAGGATCCACTTTCATGGTCTGTCTATTGTTTGCTCCATTTCAGTGTGAGGCTGTCCCTGATTTAGACTCCTGATATCAAGCTGATATATTTTAGGGATTTAAAAACTGTTCATAAGTTCATTAATAGGCTATTGATCTATGAGGATGTTTAGAAGCCTAGCCCTGCATTCCCATGAAGTTTTTAGCTCTTGTAATTTAAGTACAAATAAGCCAGGGCAAGGTAGAACATTTACATATTACTCCTATCCATAAGGGAGAAGGGTGCTAAACCATTGTGAATATGCAGTTTAAGATTTCTTGAGTGAGTGTTTATGTCACCCTCCTAGACTTACAGATGTGCAGTACACCTGAGAGGATAGGGTCTGTTGAGGCTTTGTATGTAAGGTAAAATTTACCCCACAGTAGCCTGTATGATACTGAGAAGAGAAACAAGGCTTTGAGATGGGCAGTGTAATTTTTATGATTTAGGCCCTTGATTTTAATTGGTGAGAAAGCATTGTGGTTATTCAGGTTGTGTTAAGTGTTTGAAAAAGTACATACTGAAGGGGAATACTCACATCCCTGGATCTAGCTCAATAAAAAAGGACTTTCCTGTAATAGTGGATATGTGATTATTAAATGGCAGTTTGTTATCCACATAAGTTCCCAGGTCACTAACTACTGCATCGATTTTCAGGGAGTTTTGTTGATGTAATATTTACAGGGGACATGAGGCTTGCCAAAGGACACTGACATACATTTTTTGACATTTAGTTTTAGTCCATGGTTATGACACCAGCTATTTGTTTGGGAAAGGCCCTCTTGTAGGATTTTATTATCCTATGGAACATTTATATTTAATTCAACTTCTAATAACCTGATTCTCTGATTGGATTCACTCTTGCTAGACTGTAGTTCTAAATAAGAATAGTGGCTTGATCACAACTGTCTCTTTTTATGAAGATGGGGCAAATTTGTAAGTGCAAATGGAGATGCTTTCTTGAGGAAGAGCTTAATCTGGATATTCATTATCCTGAATACCATACAGCAATGCTGTAAGAAAAGGCAAATCTTTTGTGTCATGTGATCTCTGTTGTATCAGATACTTCTGCACTCTCTGGATAGTTGGCAGACTGCGCTGTTGAACCTGCCTAACTATTCAGTTGGCTTTTATTTCTGCTGAGCATAAGGTACATGCATGACTTTTTTTTGAAAAGTATGTGGACTGAGTGAGATATGCCCTACTTCAGGTAGCTAACAGTGTGTTAAGTGCTTCATCCTTTAATTTTTTTTTTTTTTTGTTTTGTTTTTAGTTACAGTGGCTGTGAAGTGGATATGAAGTAGGTTTAAACTACATATCAAACCTGTTAAGTGGTGCACTTGGGTCTACTTATTTTCAAGACTGTCTGACCTGTATGAGAACACGGATTTGTCCATATTTGTTAAAAGAGAAATTGATAAACACATTTCAAAAATCCGTCTCTTGATCTGGATAACCAGAAAAATCACTATCCTCTTTCTCAAGTTTAATTTTAGTAAGGAAATCAAGAGGTCTGTATACATTCATTCTCCTTTAACTTCTCATGGTCTACGTGATCCATGACAATTTGCTTTAGATCCAGATAAAACATTGGGACAGCCTTAACCAAACTTATAGAAGACCTATCTGTAATATGGGATCAATGATTGTATTCCATGTTGGCCCTCTCTGATCTCTTAGCAGTAGTTAACACAGCAGACCATGAGATTTTGATCAAGCATCAAACATCTGTGAACCGTCTGTGGGCTTACTTCCACAGTCCTCCGTTGGTTTGCCATTTAACATTAGGGTGCTCTCAATGGGTTGCTTCTGCATTTTTCCTTTGTATTGTTGGGGTATGGGGTGCTATAGAGCTCCTTGTTGGTTCTGTCACTGTTCACTACATATAGATGGGGAACCTGATCCTTTTCTTAGAATCATATGCCTTACTTCATCACTTTTGAAGACGATTCCTCTCTTTTTTGCATGGTGGATAGCTGATTGAGGTTAAATCCAGGAAATACTGATGTTATACTGGTGCCTGACTGGCAACAAATGGTGCTTGAATCAAAACAGAGTACAAGGCGTGCAGCATATATATCTATATAAAAGCTGAAAACATGTTTATGGAAAAGAAAACATTAGTAGTAAACACAAGTACACTAAATCAATTCACCCTAGAAACAGGGCTTCCTTCACAGTCCAAAGACAGTTCCTTGAAAACATTACCTTTATATAATGAAATCAGTAGTGATTGGTGAGTTCAAAACAATCAGATAAGAGAATTTAAACTGTTTGTATAGAAAAAGAAATTATTTTGCTGCCACACAAACATATAATAAATAAATTCAGCCATCCTAATATGAAGTCCGATATTATTCTTGTATTCTGAAATATTGCAATGTTAGTGGGTTGTTCTCAAAATCCTTTTCATCCATGACTTCGACCACATGACAGAAATAGTAAAAGGAGGAGTAGTTCAGCCATAAATTTCCAAGTTACACAAGAGCTGGCACAAACACTTTGTCCACCAAAACAAAATGCAGACATCTACAAATTGCAGCTATTTAATTACAAGGCTGTTTATATAAATAATACTATGCTCTGCATTCAAGCTCTTGCCATATGTATGTATGTGTGCAGCATACAATATATTTTTTTGTTCACTTTTGTGGAGCACGTCTCCTTCATTAATGTCCATTTAGTTATTTATCACTCTGTTTATTGGTTAATTGGGTAGGTAGACTAATAGAACAAAGATTGTATTTGGCTATGACTTTAGCTCAAGGCAGAAAATAATGCATAATGCATTAAATGCAGTGAGTGCGACAGCATGAACAGGTAGCAAATAATACAGGACAGCAATATATAGACAGAATTGAAAAAAGAATAAATACAGAAAAATATATGAACTACTCAGATTAAAAAAACTTGTACTCAAGACATATTCCAGTGCTGTCTGAGCATATAATAGCAACAACCTGTATCATAAAGGTGTTTCAAATACTCTTATATAATTATCCTGAAAGCTTATAATGAAAAATCAATAAAACATTAAAAAAGATGCTGTGGTATGCAGTCATTGGATTGCAGGAAGCAAAAATAATTTGGTAAACTAAAGAGCACGTATGGAGATTATTTTTCATCACACATCTCACAAGCACTTTTACTTTCAAACTCCACGGTAAGGCAGTCTTTCAGTTTTGATTGAACGCTAGATTATGTATGTGTGTGTGTTGTTTATAGTCAGCCTGAGGTAGTTCCAGTAGGCAGTAACAATTTCAGAGAAGGTTTATTTTGCCCATAAAAAGGCCAAATGTGGTATCCTAAGTTTGGCTGACTATTTGTTTTCGTACCGAGTAGGTGTAAGACTTTATGGAAAACACAAGTACTGGGAAAGCAGTAATCTAAGTTAACCAGCTTATAGGTGAAAAAAAACTCTTAATAATTTATTCTAAGGATAGGTTGCATTTTTCCCAGAAGTTAAAAAATAATGAGATAGTCTATGTATATAGTTATGCTAGCTTTATCTAAGCTAACCTGTTCAGCAACAAGGAGAACATACTTTGTCCTGAACTAATTTTTGGGAAATACCTCTAATAAAGGTAAATATTTCCAAGAGGGAAAACTAGTGGATACCTGGAAGGTTCATTCTGAGTGCTAGCTCTAGGGCCATTTGAAGTCTTAATTTATACTTGACTGTAGCAGTGCTGAAACTATTGTATATTTAATTCTGGGCATTATACTTAAGAATCTGAGTACAGACAAGTTAAGTTTTTCAAAGAGTTTAGTAATAGGACAGATAGTGAAGATGGTATAGAAGTTTTCAGGTTAGTAAGAGAAGGAAACTTTAGGAAGGGGAACAATGAAAGCATGCTCATTACACTCGAGTGCGCCTCCAGGCATTTCTGCAGTTATTGCCTACAGTCCCTCTAGGTGTCAAATATTGCTTATTCATATTTGTATTAATAATTCCAAAATTGTGTTGCATACAAGGTTTCAGAATATTTTATCTTGAAGCATACATGATGGCAAACACAACAGTATTGATATTTGACCTCTGTCTAATGCAGCTAATCAGATATTGACTATTATTTTGATACTGTTTACTTGTATTGTAATAATTTTCACATTTCTCTAAATAGCTCAACATTTAGGTAACACAGATAGAACTGCATAACTTCATATGAAAGCTCACAGTTAGATGAATAAATTCCTGCTGGCAATATGTGTTGGGTCTATATTAGATGAACGAATGCTTAAAATGTCGAGTACAACATGCCTGACAGCTTTTAAGTGAACGTTCCTCTAAGCGAAACCCCAGAATATAAAAATAAGGAGTTTCGTAAAGTTATAGTTGGCCAGCCATCAGGAAGCCAACGGCTGACAGCTACAATGTACTGTACACCACTACAACCTCCCCCAAAAAAAAAAAAAAAACAAATTGACAAACAAAATAAAGTGGGGCCCAACATGGGGGGCTGTGCCCCCCTACATAAATATACCAACTCCGAGATTGTACCACAGTGGAGGACTTCCATAACATTACACAGGGTGAAAGTCGAGACCGCACCACAGTGGAGGACTGTAAGAACGGCGAGACAGGGTGAATGTTCTGACGTCAGCCTTTGGGTTCCTCATGGCTGGCCAACTGTAACTTTTCGAAAATCCTTGTTTCGACATTCTCGGGTTTTGCTTAGATAAACATTCGCTTAAAAGTTGTCGAGCATGTCGTCCTCGACATTTTAAGCATTCAATCATCTAATAAGGAACATATGTGTCTTGCCTGAATGGTAAATGAGACATCATAATCTTTATATACAACATTACAAAATTAATTTTCACTGCTTTTATTTTGACTTATAAAATCCAGTTTAAAGCATTGAACTGAATGACTGCCACTAATGTAAAGATTAGTTTATCCTGAATAGTTTGCCATTTACAGTTTCCTGTTAACACTTATGGTTCTAGAGACATAAATATTTGTTTGAATTGTAAAGTGATAACTTCATTTTTAAAGGCTCAAGCCACACTCACTGGGAGTTAAAGGTACATACTTAAAAGAGCTGTACTGGAAGGAATGAGTTAAATGTGAGGGAAGAATTCCAGAGGAGGTGTGATAGCTCAAAGGTGAAGGCAAGAGGTTTATCTATAATTAATGCTGCTATCTCTAGGAAAGAATGGTGAAAGATCAAGAAAGTAGTTCCTCTGCTTTTAGGCAAGTTTACTAGACATTTGCTATCTTCACAGGATACATTTCTTTAACATAGAAATCAGGGTTGAGGGGAAAAGGAAGAATGTTCAAAAGAAAGAGAATGTGTAAATCAGCTAGGGTATAAAGGGTTACAGGGACTGCAACAGAAAAATAAAGTTTAAAACTGTTAGCAAATGAGCTGTTTTGGGGTGGTTCCATGGGGTGACTTCTGTGTTTTAAGCAACCAATTTCATAATTCTCCTTAATTGTCCACCAAACATAATGTGACAATGGGAGATACTGCCAGCACAGCTATCTGGCATTTTGTAAATAATTATATGTCATTTGTGAATATCAACATGATTCATATAAGATAATTGTGTTACCAATGTGTTAGAACTGTATGTCAGGTGTATATCAAACTGCTGGTATAGAACTGTGTGTTGAAAAGGTTTTGCAAAGTGCTTAAATTGTAACCACAGCATGCCCTTCTGAAATAAAACGGAAATGTACTGTACCTGCATTATTGTAACTGTTTAGATGTATATATTTTAATAGTGGAAACTGGAATACAGAAGGTTGACTTCAGAAAAATAGCTGAAATTAAATTACTTTACTTTATGGCCATGCAATAAAACGTTGTTATCTTTCAGTTTCAGTGCAGCAGGAGACATAATGTCTGTACTAGAGAAATTTTCTGAATTGTCCTTAAATGTGGAGGAATGTAAATCATTTTATGACTTTCACCATTTGCCATAGATCTGAGGATCTATGTATTTTCACAGGTGGATGCTAAATACTGCTAGCTTTCAGCAGTGGGGGGGGGGGTTACCTGGGATAGTCAGATGACAAGAAATTATGTCATTCTGCAAGCTATCCCACAAGTAATATTTGAGATCTTAATTTAAGAACTCTTAGAGACAAACTCTGTATTCTGTATTCTGTCTTTGAACTAACATCAGCTAGAGAATCTATTCACCACGTCTGCCTTGCTGCTCTAATTAAGCAAGTATACTAGGGTATAGTAATTATCTTAGACTGTCCTGCAATGCTGTTTTAAATATTTCCGGTGATTTTGAACTCTGATGTTACTGTATATATATATATATATATATATATATATATATATATATATGGGTCTAATGGAAAACACTGAAAATCCACTTGTTCGAAAATGAACAGTGGATTTTCTGTTTCGCGAAAGTGCACTTAAGTGAAAGTGCACTTCCGCGAAGAACGGTTCAACAAACCATTAAAGAATATGGGTGCTGAAGCACACTACAGTGGGGAAAGGGATTTTAAGTGTTTCCCCAATGTAGTGCGATCTTGGAGTTGGTATATTTAAGTAGGGAGGATGTGGGGGCACAGCCCCCCACATGGGGGGTGCAGGAGGGCTTGCCCCCCTGCAAATACAATGTTTTATAGATTTTTTATCGGTTTGTTGAACTGATGTTCGTGGAAGTGCACTTTCGCTTAAGTGCACTTTCACGGAGGTGTGGGTCTACTATCTAATTTTGAAGATGTGTGTTTTCGAAGTTATAAAGTAGACCCATATATATATATATATATATATATATATATATATATATATATATAGTATTGTCCTATTCTTTTATCATTTATTAAATATATTTAAACCTTTCATTGTGGCTGATCTGTCTAGAAATATTTAAGTACTGAGACTACTTGCATATTTATTTGCTGATATTGTGGGCCATTCCTAATAGCCTTGCTCTTGGTCAAACTACCATTTGTATTGATAGTAACATTACACAGTAAGATTGGACACTCTTTGTTAATGGCCTTAAAGTAGCTGACAAAGAGGTGGCTGGTGGCAGTAATAACTACTTTATAGTCTGGGCAGATGGGTGCATAGCTAGTAAACCTGTGCTAGCCTTTCTCAGGTGTGTGTGTGTGTGTGTGTGTGTGTGTGTGTGTGTATAAATCAAACCTCAAAGAGTGTGTATCAGCTACTTAGGGAGGGACACAAAGCACTGGTTGAACAGAAAGGGTGATGGAGGTTTTGGCTTGTCCACTCAGCTGAGATCTCAACCCTATAGCTGTGCCAGTGGGGAGTTTTCTTGGGTATCTGGAGAAAGAGGGAGAAACCAGCCCCATACTGACTGTGGTCTCTGTGTGCTGTTAAGGGAAATTGCACTTGATGCCAAAAGTTGCATCTGGAAATACTGTGTGTGTACCTGTCATCTTCCCAATGCACGTCCCCCACTACTGTCAGTGGTGAAGATTTAGGCTCCTTGATTACTGGTCCAGTGATGGGGCATCACACATAATATGAAGTGTGAGGCAAGGATATATATATTTTTTCTGGACATTTTACACAAATTTTTAGTCCAAGAAAGCTTCGGCATGGTGGTGCAGTGGTTAGTATTGTCACCTCACAGTAAGAGGTTCTCTGGTTTTAGCTGGAGTACCTTCTGTGTGGAGTCTGCATTTCCTTCCTGTGGTTGAGTGAGTTATAAAGACCTGCAGATAGGTGCATGTGTGTGCCTGTGCCTTCTGTGAAGGCTGGGCACTGGGCTGGTAACTCAAGATCATAAAATCTCCACTCCATCAATCTGTGGACCAGTGATTCACTGTGGTGGCCCCCTAAATGGGAGGACCCAAAAGACATTGCATTGCTTTTTAGCCCAGGAAAGACTTGGTGCAGAACTCTGTTCAATGGCTCTCAGTTCCCTCTTTCTCAGAAGGACCTTGATGTTAAATGTGAGCTATAGACAGATCTGTGCCTCAGGTGACAACATTTAATAGGAAAAAGCTTGTCTTGGAGTCTCCTGTCTTGTTGCTTGAAAAAGGACAGACCTGTCTCCAGATTGACTAGTGAGAGAACCCAACTCTGTATTACTGAGCTCAGTTAACAAGTCTGATTCACTTTTCATGAATGCCTCTACCAATAACATAATGGGGGGGGGGGGGTTTGCTTCTTGAAAGGCTAGAATGAAAGAGTAGGGCGTTGTTTACCGAAAATGATGTTCTGAATGCTGTTACTGATGCAGTAATGTTGAATGCTGGTTATTATAGCATCTTGAAGTGAGTCAGTGTCTGGTCAGCACTTGGTCTACCAGGTTCTATGACTACTCGGCTGAGACCAGCCTGATAGACTATGATTTATTGTAGCTTAAAGTATCCTGTTTGAAAACATTTAGTATAATGGAATTCTTTAAGATCCCATCTAGATACATATAATTCAGGCCATCTTTGAGCAAACTGGGATATGATGGGGGAGGTATATTATCCATGCATAGCAGTAACTTGGTATGGTTACCAGGGATTAAGTTAGCAAGGACCCAGATTGGGGCATTGCCATTGGACTGTCTCTACTTTAATATTACACTTTGTTCCCTCAGAAAGATGACTCCTCCCCCTAACCCTATCATTTTTGTCTGTTAACCCTAAATTAAGAGAAAATTTCTAGGATGAATGTAGAATCATAGGATAGGTGGTGGTATTATATTACCAGTCAAACAACTACATACATTGGAAGATTCATTCAGATTCTCATCACCATAAGCATAGGAAATAAAATGAAAATTGTATAGATCAAATACCAAATCTGAGAAACACACACTACTTGACTTACTTATAATCAGTATCCCAAATAGGATACAAAACATAAAATGCTTACCAAACAACCAAAGTGGGCATATTCCAATTGAGCCAGTTATCTTGTGAAGAAATCATAACCCATCTGTCTTCATTTATATCCAGAACTATTGGAGAAACCAAAAAACATGAAGTTCTTACAGAACTCTACCATGGTGAAAGGTCTCTCCTATATAGTGCAATTGACCCAGCCATTACTTTGCAAAATTTAAATTCCATTGCCAAAGGAGTACATCGCAAGTACTTATCTGAGACCAAAAATGGGGTATAGTCCTAACACTACCCATGATTAGCCTTTATAAAAGATAGAGATAATACTTGGAAACAGTGGAAAACTAGAAATAACCCATTCCCATGTAATAACTATTTATCCCTCAGAAAATATGTAAACTTGGAAAAAAAAGCAACTCAGCATACTTAAGGACACAGATATTTTGGTAGTTAATAAAAGATATATTCTACTTAGATTTCCCAACACATTCTAACTCAACCATTTCTGTGTGCTGGAATGTAATGATGATCAGTAGTCCTGTACAACCACCTGCAGTTCTCCGTACCACAGCTGTCTCCACTAGAAATACAATCCCATCTTAACAAAATACAACCCCACTTTCTCCTGTGATTTATTTTCAAGAATTAACTGACAAGGAGGTAAGAAAGTGCCTTGAGAAACTGGATAGGCGAAACAACCAAAACAGCACACTTGCTGACATTCTGAAACTATGCACCAAACCTCTAGCTAAGTCCTTGGTCCATATTGTTAATTTAATGCTGTTTTAGGAAAGATATCCTCTCAGTTTAACCATCCCCTAATAATACCCATCCTCAAAATTTCCACTCCTTCCTCCCCTCTAAGGTTCACTCCATCTCTATATTATGGCCCATCACAAAATAATAATAATAATAATAATAATATTAATAATAATAATAATAATAATAATAATAATAAAAACATCTATATAACCAGATACAAGAATTACTAAACAAATACTGCCATATAACAAACTCAAAATGTGGTTTCAGGACTTTGTATAACACCCTCACAGCCATATACTCAGTCACAGATAGAACCATCTCTGAAATAGAGTTCAGTTGGACGTTTTAAAGTGTTAACTACCAAATTATATTATAAAAGCTACACTTACTGAATTTCAGACAAAAAATAATAACCTGGTATTATAACTACCTACACAACTGAACACTCAAAGTCAGGGCAGGCAACCTTACTTCTCCAGAAGGGTACTTTACAGAAGGCGTTCCAGAGAGTTCAGTCTTTATCCAGTACTATTCTCCATATTTATTAATGACATCAATATAGTCATCCTGCGCTCAGAAATCACCCTCTATGCAGATGATGTCATACTTCACGATACCTGTAAGTGCCAGAAAAATCTCAGCAAAAAGACTTGACTACTATATCACTCCGCCTGACAGAAAATGTTCTAACAGTCAATGACAATAAGATTGACATTATGACTTTATTACTTATTATGACTTGATTGCTGTATCACTCCGCCTGACAGAAAATGTTCTAACAGTCAATGACAATAAAATTGACATTATGACTTTTGCATAAAACAATAAAGTCATATCCTCAGACCCTTGAAAAATTGCCAGCCCCAGTAATATCATTGAAAAATTAATACAATAATATAAATACCTTGGGCATACACTAGATCCTACCCTCTCTCTCAAACTTCATACCGAGAACATTATTAAGAAAGTAGTTGTATAACTTAGAGTTATTGACTCTATCGCTAACAATTTTAACACTGAAGCCAGGGCAGCCATAGTAAAGAATGTAGTTATCCAAAACTTGAATATGGCCTGCCCACACATATCAGGACATCTATCTCATGCAAACCACTATCAATGCCATCTGCAGACTAATGAAACTAGCACTCTGTAATGAGCATCACTGCCTCTCACTATAAAACAATAACTACCTCCCTATTCCAGCTAGATCCCCACTCCTCCTGTTATGGCTGACCTTCAAAATCCTGAACATTACTGTCTTTCCCTGGGAGCTAAAGTAGAAGTGAAGCACTCACAATACTTCCAATGAAGCCAAAAAGGTAGTGCTATGACTGTAGATATGCCCCCATTTAATCTTTTATTTGGTGAAAGCAGCCTTCAGAAAAGTGTTCCCACCACTTGGAACAGAATTCATCAGTAAATTAGACAGTTTACAGATTAAAAAATCATTCTGCACAAAACTTTGCAAATAGGTAAATGACTTCTACAAATGCTCCTATTTATTAGATAAAGGAACAGTCTTCTATGCCTTCTACCACAAAACTCTAGCAAGCAACTTGTCTAATTGGCCTGAAGCCTAACATAGAAATCAGAATCTGTAAGTGTAATAAAACCAGGGTACCATAGAGTTTTCTTTTTGTTCCTTACCTTCTTCTCCTTTGCTTTCTACTTGCTTAAAACAAATGACAGCTTATCTCTGTCATTTCCTCCCATAATACTCACACTTAGTTCTCTTTACTTAGAATGTTGTTATACTGACACATAAGACAAAGCAGTATTTTACTCCCCTTCATGTCAGACATTGTATTGCAACATAAGGAACCTGATGTTATTTAACATGTAGGGCTGTAATGCTAAACTTCATAATTTGATACTGAAAATTATAACTAAGCAAATATTCTACTTTGCCTCTGTTACAAATCATATTAGCTTGGTATTTCAGAGAACTTTGAGGTATGTTCCACTCTTACATCAGTCTAGTGATATGGTTATTAAAAGAATTCCTACTAACAATGACAATTTATCACGAGCATTGGTTTTAGAATATAACAGGGATGTACATTCATTGAAAAAGATGATCAGAACTCATTAGGGCACTGTTTTTGGTACATTTAGTTTATTGGACAGATTAGGTCAGCAACCAAGATATGCATTTAAGAACAATAGGAATTTAAAAACTATTTTGGAACAGAATCATACTAGGGGTGAGAATTCTATAAAAAATTTAAGTATGAAAAGTTGTGGAACATGTAAACAGTGTACATTTTTTTTCTTGGTACACACTTTTCTGTTCTTGGATATTGTAAATTAATTTCTATTAAGGGGTGTTATGATAGCAATACTAAGGATGTAGTATACATTGTCTTATGATCTTCTTGTCCAGCATTTTATACTGGGAAGACAGAGTGTCCTTTGAAAACAATATATCCACACAAATATGCTATTTGGAGAAGAATAATTTTAACGCTCTATACAAAGACTTGATTCAATGTAAAGATTTTAGATCATTTTTCTTTTACTTTGTTAGATAAGGTTGTTCACTCTATTAGAGGTGGTGATTGGGGGTTACTACTGGAACAGAGAGAGCTTTATTTGGAACTGTTGTTTAATGCTGATGGTTTACGTGGCATTAATGACTTAATTTCTATTAAGTGAATTTTAAAAGCAAAAGCTGAATGCCAATGACCTACTCGAGAATTCTCTCACTGTACTGCAATCTCCATTCAAAAGCTTTGAGTTTTCGGAAAATTGATCATATTGTCTTGCCGATATGAATTTCAGGTTTCTAAAAACTCAGTCAACTGATAGGGATCCATGTACACACACACACACACACACACACACACACACACACACACACACACACACACACACACACACACACACACATGCGTATGTATATATATATATATATATATATACTTGAGTGGCATTGTGTGGGGAGAAGGGAAAGAAGAACAAAAAGTGTGCCCTTCATGAGGTAGAAAATGATCACGCGGTAGTTATTACTACTGCAGGCAAGGGTAGGTCATTGACAATTTGGGATAAAACTAGTTATGACTGTGAAGTTTTTAGACAGCTAGGAGATTCTAATTATTATTGTAAGTTACCTTATGGCCTGCCCTACACCTAGGATTCTTAGCTAAAATTCATAAGAATTTGAATTCCCCCCCAAGACCTATTGTCTCTGGAAATGGATCCTTTTCAGAATCTTTAGCAATGTTTCTCAGAAAAAGTTTTAAATTATTACTGGCAGATGTTACATCCAGAATTAAGGACACCGCCCACATTATTCAGCTCATTAGTAAGATACAGGTGGAACAGACTTGTCTTTTATAGGTTCATGGGTGTGTACTAGGCTAATGACCCTGGAGCCTTTACAAACCTAGCCCATAGAAGTGCCCTGCATTGTGCTGCCCAACGTTAGTTTCTAGTGCCTCTATCAAGTAAAGCCACTGGAGTGATCCTGGGGTAAACTTTCTATTTCCCATCCACTCATCAAGATTTCTCTTGAAGAAGACCAGTGAGGTGCTTTGCTTGACATGTATGGGAAGTCTATTCCAGAGCATGGGCAGTCTCTGGGTTATGAACCTGTCCCTCCAGCATGTTCTGTTGATTGTGGTAATGAGGTTGAGGTCTCTGGAGCGTGTGGTGCGGAGGGATTGCGATTTCTTTAGATGTAGCATTTCTAACAGAGCTGGGTCAGACATGGCTTTGTAAGTCAAGCAGAGATTGCCTCTTAGTAGATGATATGAGACAGAGAATAGCTGGAGTTTTTTGAGTCTGTCCATGTAGGACATGTGTTTAAGGCCTAGGATCCTCTTCGTGAGGTACTTTTGTGGCCTTTCCAGCTGTTGCAGGTGTCTAGTGAGGTACATGCCAAATGGGGGCTTATACTCGATGACTGGTCAAATGAGGGAAGAGTAAAGAGAGATGATGACCTCTTTCTTCCTGTATGCAAAACCCTTGATAATGTGATGTGCCACATAGAAGGACTTTCTGACCAGAGTGGCAATATGGTGGTCGATGGAAAGGTTGCTGTCAACCTGTGTCCCCAGATCTCTTATAATGCCTTAAGTGTTCAGTGGGTTCCCATCAATGTGGTAATTAGTGGGAATTGAGTTTTTCCAAAAGGGGATGACGACGCATATTTTGGCATTAAGCTTAAGGCCATGGTGTTTTCACCAGTCATTGGTTTCAGTAAGGCCTTTCTGTAGAATGTCTGCATCACTTGGGGAGTTAATAATGGCTCCCAGCTTGCAGTTGTCTGCGAACTTGGTCAGCCAGAGTTCCTCCATGTTGGCATGGACTTCTGAGAAGTAGATGCCAAACAGGAGAGGATCCAGGAACGATTCCTCTGGGTCTCCACTTGTGACTGTCGGCAGTCTGACTTGGAGTCCGCTACTTTCACACTGGGTTCTATCTGTGAGCCAATTTGCAACCCACCTAATGATGCAGGGGTTGATGCCTAGTTTGGTGAGTTTATCAATAATTCCTGAATGGTGAGGAATGGTATCAAAGGCCTTGGCCAGATTGAGGTAGGCTGTATGAACTGCCTTACCCTCATCCACAGCTCTGATGACTGACTCTTAGAAGTCAACCAGGTTGAGCAGACATGATCTACCTTTCACAAAACCAAATTGCATGGGATCTAGAGTTTGGTACTTCCCTATATCCTTGTTAATTAGGTCCATGATGATGCGCTCCATAGCCTTACATATCAGATTCATCAGGCTAATGGGCCGATAATTTCCAGGGTCTGTAGTTGCTCCTCTTGTATGGAAAGGGATGACTGTAGCAGTGCACCATTCAGTAGGGTCAAAGCCTGAGGTGAGCCTGTGAGTGAACAGGGCACACAGATGTGGTGCCAGTTCACTTTGTAATTCATGTAGAACACAGCCAGGGATAGTGTCAGGTCCCATGGAAGCTGTATTCTTGGCCTTGGATAATGCAGCTTTAACCTGTGCTGCAGTAATGCTGGGTGCCTTGCATTCCTCCGGTATTGAGATTGGTCCTTTAGGGGGGGAGAGAGAGGTAAAGATGGCACTGAATCTTTCGGCCAGCATGTTGGCAATATCTGTTGGCTCAGTATAGGAGGTACCATTGTGCAGTAACTCAGAGCAAATCTGGGTATTGCCGTGGAGATTCTTGATATAACTTTAGAAGGCTTTGTGGTTGTTTTTAGTGTCTGCCGCAATTCTGCCTTCATAACTGGCTTTGGTTTTGATGAGGGATCTCAACTTTGTGTTGAGGCTAATAAGGGAATTTTTCCAGTCTTGGGACTTCACCTTTTTCTGCAAAAGTTTCCTCCTTCTGTTGTAGAGCCTATTAATGGCAGGGGACCACCAGATTGGCTTACATTTTTGGATGAGAGCGTCTTGGTTGTGTTGGGTATGGCTAGCTCCATGCACTTATGTAAGTGTTTGTACAGTGCATTGGTGTATGATTTGGCAGTCATACATCTATTTTCCATTGGCATGGATGCCATGAAGTTAGCCACCTTTGTTTTTAGGAGTCCAAAGTCAGCTGGTGGATACCTTTGCGGGGGCTGTGGGTGAGATGTGGATTTCTGTGGAGATTAGTTTGTGGTTGGATCTAACCAGGGAGGAATTAACTATTGGTGTAGAGCAACAGTTGCTCATGTTAGTAATAACCAGGTCAAGGATATTGCTTCCTCTAGTGGGGGTAAGAATGAGCTGGTCCAGGGCATTGGAATTGATGAATTCCAGGAAGCATTGGGCCAGTGCATTGGTGCATGAGTAGTTTTCCCAGTTGATGGAGGGGTAGTTGAAATCACCTTGTATGAGAGTGTTGGGTTGGATCTTAATAGTTTCCAGAGTGCTTAGGAATGTGGAGTAAGAGTCTTGGGACATGGTTGGGGACCTATAGCAGGCTATGACCTAAACTGCCGTCTTACCCAATGTTAGCTGCACCTGGAGTATCTCAGATGCGTTATGCTGGCCTGCTAGTCTGGAGGTATGCATATCCTTTATGAATATGGAGATACCACCACCTTTGGAGCTTTGGTCCATGTTCTGGGGCCGAAAGGTGTGGAATGAGTTATAGCCTGGTAGCACAGGGGTGCTTTCTGCTGCTTTAAACCAGGTCTCTGTTACAGCACAAATGTCATTCTCCATTTTGAGGAGTGCTTCTAACGAGTGCATCTTGAGATTTAGACTTCTAGTGTTGAGCAGCATGACCCTCAGATTGCATTTATTTATAGCTGTTACAGTGGTAATTTGGTCTTTGGGACACCGCCTAAAAAGGCACTATAGAGGTGGCAAGAGCCTTAGCCAGTACCCGGAAACCCAGGGGTGACAGATGCAGACCATCTCTGGCAAAGCATCCTGGTCTGTCAATCATGTCATCCAAGCAGACAGATACTGGATACCCTTAGAATGACACCAGAAACGTAGCCAATTGTTGAAGTCAATCTTTTTTTTTTTGTTTGTACTGTGGTATCATTCTGGGCAATTGTAGGATGCTGCTCAGGACTAGGGTCATACTTGCCTGGGCCGCATAATCCAAGAGCTCCACCATGTCTCTTTTCATGTAGTCTACGAAGGTGCATCTCAGGTCATTCACACCCACATGAACAATGACAGAGTCATACTTGTACTTGTTGTGGACTGCACCTTGAATTTTTTTTTTATTTTTTATTTTTATTTTACATTTGTTAACCAGGAAAGTCCGACTGGACACATAGACATTTTCAGCAGAGGCCCGGGGAGAAAAGCTCCAGTGGCATGTCATACAAGTATTTTAACAGAATACATTACAGAGATATAAGTTCAATGGTAACAAAAAATCATGAATAGTTTAACAAATCATTTAGTAGTATATTATAAACTCTAGACATAAAGACATTAATTCAATTCATGAGTGAAATTATCTTTTTTTTTTCCTAAATTGTGAGTACTCTCAATGTTTCATAACAAGAATAGCTGATGTCAACAAACTTTACAGAGAAAGGTAATTAGGGAGATGTAATGGAGATTTTGAACTAGGTATTGGTGCAGATTAGCCTGGGGAGTAGCATGAACATAGCCAATTGTTTGACAAGTGGGTTCTCAGGAGTTTCTTAAATTGAGAAGTGGAGGTAGTGGAGGTTATATGGTTGGGTAGAGAGTTCCAGGTTTTGGCAATAGTGGAGGCAAAGAGAGATTTGCCAGCCTTATTTTTGTGTCTGATAATGCTTATTAGGTTCTGGGAGCCAGATCATAAGGGTCTAGTAGGGATGTGGGGTTAATTAGATATTGTAGAGCAGGGTTTTTTCAGGAAGGTAGAAGAGATTATGTGCTATTGTGAGTTAATTGAATAGAAGTAGTTGAGGTAGCTTGAGCCAGTTAAGTTGGTTAAGGGCAAGGCAGTGGTGGGATTTGTAAGAGGCTTCAGTTGTGAATTTGGCTATCTTGTTATAACAAAATTCCATTTTGTGCAGATCGCTTTGGCAGAGATTGGTAAGGATGGGAGAGGCGTAGAGAAGGATGGATAAGAGATGAGTTCTTGCAATAGTAGCTTTGGTTTGTTTTGTGATAAACTATTTGTTTCTATAATGAAGTTCTAGCTTTTTATTCACTTTCTTAATGGTTTGTGCTATGTGGATGTCAAATTTGAGGTTACTGTCTATCTCTACACCTAACAGTTTAGTGTGTGCAGTAGAAGTGATTTGAATGTTATCTGTTGAGTGGATGGTGAAACTGTTGTTTGGGGGGGGGGGGGCATGACCTGGGCCGAAAATAATTAGTTTCGTTTTTTGGAGGTTAAGAATAAGTTTGATATTTGAGAACCATGTTTCAGCTAGAGTAAAAGTGTGCTGGGTGAGGGTTTGTAGTTCACTTAGGGTGGGGGCAGCACTTATAAGGGTGGTGTCATCTGCATATTGTACTACTGATGCTGTAAGTGAGGGGGGATTGATTTGGTTGGTGAACAGTGAGAACAGCAGTGGGCCAAGGATGGATCCTTGAGGGACACCTATTGATAATGGTAGCAGGGGGGGACAGCTGGTCATGCCATAGGACAGCCTGCTGCCGGTCAGATAAGTAGCTAGTAAACCATGATACAGTGGAGGGGCTGAGGTTTAGGGTAGATAGGGTTTGGAGAAGAATATTGTGGTCAACCATGTCAAAGGCTTTAGATAAGTCTAGGAAAATGGAAGATACAAAGAGTCCCTTGTTTCTGTTGTGGTTAACTATATCTGTAAATGATAGTAGTGCTGGGGTGGTGCTGTGGCATGGTCTAAAGCCATATTGAGCTTTGTAGATTAGTTTGTTTTGTAAGAGGTACTGAAGTAGTTGAGAAAGGACCACTCTTTCTAATATCTTGGATAGAGGTGAGAGTATTGCGATTGGGCGGTAGTTGGTGAGTTCTAAGGAGTTACCCCCATTTGTGTATTGGAATAATATGCAATGTTTTCCACAAGGTGGGGACTTTGAACTTCTTGAGTGATCTGTTTATAAGGATGGACACAGGATAGGCTATGGTGTCTGCTGCTATCTGGAGAAATTCAGCTGGTAGGGTGAATGTGCTCTGGTTAGCATGTTGTGTAGCATGGCACACACCGTTATCATCTGTGATGCCTTCTCAGGTGTGTATTACAGAAGTGTTAAGTTTTGGTTAACAGAACTGGATAAATATTCTTTTGAGTATTATGATATGATTTTTTTGGTTTCTTTAATTGAATTGGTGTTGATAAAAAATGATTTCTTCTGCTATCAGGAATGCTATTTAGAGCTAAAATGTACTGTCATGGGTGTGACTTTCACACCAATATATGCAGATTTGTTTATAGGTTATTTTGAAAACAAGTATATATGTGACAGGGAAAATATTTTTGCTGTAGATGGCATCGTTTTCTAGATGACCTTTGTCTGCTATGGCAGTGGGACAAAGACAACTTACAAAACTTTGTGCTGCATCTAAATTCTAATGACATTGGTATAACCCTTTCTGTACAAGTTGATTCCACTTCCATCAGCTTTTTGGATGTATTTGCAACAAAACTGGATAAGGAATCATTTAGTACATCCATTTATAGGAAGCCATTTTCAAAAAAACATTTGTCTAATATCAGATAGCCGCCACCTACCACACATGATTCAGAATATACTGAAAGCACAGTTTATGCATGGTAAACAGAGGGCTGGATTACGTAAAGTTTGGCGAAGCTATTTGCAGACAGTGCAGCACACCAAAGGAAGACTTCAGTGCACCTGTTGCAGACATGATTTCAGAAGGTACGCTGAAGGCAGACTGACTACTTAAGTATTCAGCGTAGGATAATTAGGGATTCTACACACACAGATCTGATTCTAAAACACATTGTGCACATACAACGCAGCTCAAATGTGACAAACAGCCACACTGACTCCATTTCTAAAATCCTTGGCACATATTTTCCATACACCAAGGAGAATACTAAGGAGTCTGGCAAATCCATAGCAAAACTGAAAAAAAAATCATATAAAAATGCAACTGGCTGGTAATATACTGCAACAGGCTACAGTGATGAAAGCTATAAATAAGACTGTGGCTGCGCATCATAGAAGGCAGCCATGTCCTCATTTATAGTTTGCATCACTGCAGCCATTTGCAGGATATTACCAGCCAGTTGCAGTGATGCAAGCTATAAAGACAGCCAGTTAGAGTCAGAGCAAGGCTGCAACTAAACCAGTTGTCAGACCAGCAAATAATCAACAGAACCCAGCTAGACAGACAACTGGTGCAGGCTGTTTGCAACATGTGTACCCCATACATGTCTGTGCAGACCCTGTGAGGAAACCCCATCCCCCTTGAAACCAAAGGGTGTCTCAACCTGGGTGAACTTGCATCTGGGACATTTCAGAGACACATGGGGGATGCTGTGGGAGTATCATAGACAGCTGCCAGTCATATCCTGGCAAAAATCCTGGAAGCAATGTGTAGTAAAGTGGATGACTATATACATTTTTCATCCACCACCATGGAGTGGAGAAATGTAATGCACCAGTTCTATAACACTACAAACTTCCCACATGTACTCGGTGCAATAGATTGCACGCACATACCTATCAAGACATCATTACATTCAGAAACAGAGTGATACATAAACTGAAAGGGATGGCCATCCATCAACTGCCAAGTTGTGCGTGCAGCAGATGGCGGTATATCATGGCAACACCGTGGAAGTTTCTATGATGCTGCAATTTGAAGAGAAAGTGGACTCAGGACTGCATTCCAGCAAGGTGAAATACCTGAGGGACTGCTACTAGGTAAGTTCAGGAACATATCTAGGATGGAAGTTAAAGATACCCCTCTCAACAATATTCATTTTGACCAAAAGTATTTTTATTCCCCACAACAGGTGACTGTGGTTATCCACTTGAGTCATGGCTAATGATCCCATACCATGAACCATCAAATCCTGCACAGGAGACCTATAATAGAGCACACATAACAACCAGAAACACCACAGAGCATGTTCTTGGTGTATTGAAAGCTCAGCTCAGATGTCTGGCTACATCAGGGGCTGTACTGCAATACACACCTGAGAAGGCAGCAGAGATGATAACAATGTGTGCCATGCTGCACAACATGCTAACTTGAGCACATGGCAGTCTTCCAGGTGCAGGTGTGTGTAAACTACCCCAAGAACCCCAAATGTCTGAAGAGGACATCCCCACAGGTATTGGAGGAGCAACAAGTGGACATAGGGGACAGAAGTCACAGGCGTAGGCAATGTAGGATGAAATCATAAGTGCAAGCCAGGCATCATGGCAGAGTCTGACCCAAATATCTGAGTCATGACAAGCCACATGTACATAGACTGAACACTGATGTTCAGGTGTTGCCCCACCACAGAAACACAGATTGCAAATAATGTCAAGTACCCACTAGATGTACACACTGAGCATTACACATAACATAAGGATTACATATTCCAACATGAATATATGCAAATGTGTCAAAACACAGATCATCAACTCAGTGCCAAACTGACACAGGTATGCATACACACTCAGTTTGTTGTGTCACTGTATGGTAAACAATAAGGAACACAAATCAGTGCTACACATACATATCTGTACTATATGATAACATGAAAAAAGAGAAATCATGCAGGACATAATGCAGAAATTATAATTTCAGAAAAAACATATCACAGCACAGTGGTATTGCAATGATATGAGCCAGCTATGTGTGCTGCACTGTTGGACACATTCTAACACAGTCTCGGGTGACCTCATGACTTCTCACATCATGGTCCGCCCTGCCCCAAACAGACACATCTTGCTCTGATTGCTGCACAACAAAGATGTCTGGGGTACAGCTACAGCACCATGTTGAGATGAAGGAGCATGACTGTAAGTTGAGGGCCTTGTGACTGGAGGGACCTCAGCAGATGGGTCAGCAGTTGAACTCTGTGCAAATTGCAGCACAGACATTGATTCTCGATGGTCAATGGTTGTTCTGCAGACAGGTGATCTGCCTCTCACAGGTTGCAATCAGCTGAGCACAGTCATGGAACGCACAACCTTGCTAGTAGTATGACACTGCTACAGCACCATAGAGGCTAGAGTTTTTCACCAACCATGCCACAGCTAGCAGACTCTCATTCTGAGCAACTAATGCAGCCAAAATCTCACAGTGTCTGCACTCTTGTTCTTCATGCATGACACGTAGCCAGTGTGGCACCTAATCTGTGGCACTGGAAAATGCATGGACACCTGAACGATGTTGTTGCTGTGACCACTCATTTTTCTGCAGCAGGAGGGGGACACTGTCTGACACCTGGCCACGTACAACATCTGCTTGCCTATGTCTACAGCAATGCCCTGTTTGTAGTTGTTGTGTGGAACTGCCAGCAGCAGTGCTCTCATCAGTGATGTGTTAGTCAATGGCCTCATCATCCTGTTCAAAATTCACTGTGGCAGCATTATCTGTATATCTAGACAAGTGGACCTTCACATCTGAGGCTACATCTGCTGCAACATCATGTCACAATCATGGATAGACTCTAGAAACAACTCATGTTCCTCTGTTCCAGGGCCATAATAACATGCTGAGACACATCTTGAACAACATCATGATCATTAGATGATACAGATAATTGATATGCTACAAGATACAAAGACACAGATCAAGCCAATGCGCTATCATCACATGACAGATATCAAAGACATATGGCATATATATCTCAATGCAATGTTACACATACTAACGTCTTCACTTGCAGTCTACTGTATGTATGTTTCACAGAACGTGTATAAAATAACTATATAATCTTTTTACTTGGACAACATACAGACATATATGATTCATAAAAAAACACACCTGGCAAACACTGATTGGAAAATAGTGGTGTTGCACTGTAATAAACTTCAACTAGTGTAGGGGAAAAAACATTACTGACCACATCAATTACAACATTAACCAGGTAAGGACAGTTAAAACATACAGAATGGGTGACATACACATACCATTAATACATGCACTTGAGGACTTAGGAATGGTAAGAAGGACACAGTATTAATGGAGGTCCACTACAGGATTAACAGCAAGGACAGGTATGACACATACTTAATAACATACCACTGACAGACACCTGCTGTAGAGAGGTTGTGGGTTGTACTGTGGATCCTGCAGTGGGAAAGTAAAGAGCAAGACAGCATGGTCATGTATTTAACAAAACAAACACTGAAAACACAGCAATAATGGATGCTAATACTCACATGTTGTTCGTTGCAGCTGTACACCAGATGGGCCCGTATTGACAAACACTGACAAAAATGGAAGTTATCAAGTGGGCTAAACATTGTTGAAAGCTATAACAATTTTGCTATAATATACTTGATCTGTCTGCACTTGAAAATGCATGGCTTGACCCTCCACTGGATGTACCTGTAGTGTACAATGGTGGGACACAACAATATGACAGTAAACAACAGTGCCATGAAATGAAATGTAAGCACTAACAAGGTAGTGTTCACAGTAACAGTATAGAGACACTCACCTGCCAATCCGTAGACTCGAAGTAGATGGACCTGTGAATATTGATGCAAACAGCATTACAAATCTTGTTTGGACTGCTCTGTCTGTAACTCATATGTACCATCAGATGTAATTATACTTACATTCATCATCCTCTCCCTGTGTGGAAGTGTGTTCACAGTTCAAGTCTACTGCTATAAATCAAAAACAGCAATAGATGAATATGCGTGCTACAGCAATATGCACTGGTTTTATAATATGCATCCCTGTAATGGAAATAAATACATACATGTCTGTGCTGAAACCCCGGCTTCAATAACATCACCAGGAATGCATCACTCTCCACTTGCTGTATGCAGCGAGGCCAGAAATAATGTGATGTCATCGGGGGGGGGGTCATTGCATCCCTCGATCTCTCATAATGTGTCACTCTGTTGGCTACATGAAGAATCATGCCCAAGCAATGTCATCTATGGGCCTCGTGGGACTGGTTTTGGCTTCCAACTGCATTGATCATGTTGATGAGGTCTGCCTAGATTTAATTTCTCCAAAAGTATCACCTGAATTGCCTAGGAGTCTCCTTCCATGTTGGTGGAGAGCATCAATTATGATGTCATTTTCCTGGGGGAAGACGTTGTCACCCCTAGGATGGTTGGCTTTCTTTAAGAAAGTGATACGCACATAATATTATTCATGTTTGAGCCCATTTATGCATTTCATTCTGCGAACAGCATATGTCAACATAAACATTACACATTTCAGTGCATTTAAAATGTCTGTATAACACTGTGTGCGTGTGATGAATACCATTGTGACTTATTACAAGTAATAACAATGCCTTCATACATAACATTGGTAAAATCAACATAACATGTAATATATTTATAGTTTGTAAGTGGAATTAGAATCCCTGACAATGCAGCCCAAAGGTAACAACATTATGCTACATGAGTTTGCTTGCATAGTCCATTCAAATACTACAACAAATAACAGTCTGAAGAACTTACAGAATGTGTGGGTAAACCTCAGGATCTGTAGATAGACTACAGACAGTCTGGATATGTAGTGTATTGAGACTGTACTGATAACACCTTTGTAAAGCAACATCATTGAAGCCATATCCATAACAGCAACAGCACATGTTTATAACAGTTTTATTAGGAGACATGAAATAAGAAATATCTGTAATATCAACATCACATACTAAATACAGATAGTGTCGGAATCTATAGCTTTCTGCAATTACACTGCAGAGTGAAAGGAATTACCAGTAAGAATTGTGGATGATCCATAAATCATCCTTCATATACTGTTAACATTTGCAATGGAAGCCTGTCTATACAACTGCATATGGGACTGAAATAAACTATTTAGAAAGACAACACCTGTATGCCTAAAGTTCAAGACAACATCACTTCAGTAACTTATGACAACTTCTGTTAAAATTGCCATTTTGAATAAATATGAATTTAAAAATGTATCTTTTGAAATGTGTAACTTTAAACAGATGTACTAATCACCACAACTGAAATTCTACCGATTGCCAATGTACCTCTCACTCAGAATCATAGAATCAAAGTGCACCTTGTGTGCACCCAACTTTATGTGCTGTTTGCTCCATACATAATTAATGAGGTTAATTAAAATGCAAGTTTTTGGAATCCCATTCATGCACATCCATGTAAATTGCCATTATGCTCCAAAACATGCAGTTGTACCGTGTAAACACCCAATATGTATCGATAAATGGTACCACGTGTGGCACGTGCCCATTATCTTCCAATGATCATATAACATGACATCAGCATCACTTTTAAATGCTGATTTTGAAACATTTACTAATCAGACCATTGCTAACTGCAAACTGAGTGGTACCTCAGTGAGCATTTCTCTGGTTTTGTATTTTTCAGATATCTTCTACTTGAGGATCGTAATGGCTACTTTGAGCAGGCTGAGATGTGGCTGTGCACCCAAATGGACTGAGGAGGAGATGACCCAGATGTTCACTGTGTACACCAGACTGGAGCAGAGGATATCAGCCAGACTCAGGAACTTTGCTATGATCGATGTATGTAACCATATCACGAGGGAGCACTGAAGGAGGATAGACATCTACCGCACTGGAGTGCAGGTTCATCACTGCTGTGATGACCTGCATCAGAAGGATTCTAAGGAGTTTCCAAGTAGAGTCGCCAAAGTACAGAGGTAGCCTGTGGAGCCATAAAGTAAGAACCAATAGTCTACATATACCTGAGCACTGCTACAGATTTACAGATATATCTCTGTACCATATATATCATATAGATGTTTTTATAACCACGTATTACTTGCTGTGATACTTTGCTTGTGAGGATAATTAAATGTTCTCTTAACTATGAGTTCGATATCCATGTTGTTGTTTTATGTAATAATGTGTATAATATCCATATATAAATATATATATATATATATATATATATATATATATATATATATATATATATATATATATATATATTGTAAATGTACGCATGTTTTACAACACCTAAGTTCATAATTTCACATAGCCTCTGACCTCATGTATCACTAACACCTACAGTGTCTAGGATATGGATGACTGTGCATTTTGTAGTTTTCCATTATAGTCCCACTGTATCACCTATTGGACCATTACAACCATACCTCTCAACCTCTTAGTGCAAAAAGTCTAGACAAAGCCTGACAGAATGAGGGACAAAGACCCAAAAATAGGGACAGATTTTGAATATTGCTCTTATAAACATAAAGTTGCTAGAATAACAGGATTTGTCTTAGCATGCATTTTTCTGAAGGATATGAAGTCTGAAACACAAATGTATATCATTATTTAGTGACTTCAGTCCTCAGGTTATTATAGTGATTTGCCAGAAAATCACAAATTTATGAGGAACAGATAAAAAATATGATGCAAAAATATGGACATTCTGCAAAAATCTGTACACTTGAGAGGTATGATTACAACTTGGAATACCAACACTATATAACTTCCTTACATCATTTTCCTAAACAATTACACACTTACTTAATTTAAAAAGTAATGCCTATCTCATTGCTTACACGTTTTTAGTTATGTGTTGATAGCCAATATTTCTTTGCTATGAAAGGTCCAACAATTGTATGCATTTTCCATAGCCATCTGTTTATCACATAATTTCTAATAAACACCTGCAGTAGCTGTTTTCTAGACTGGACCCTTTGCTGAATGTTAGCTTGACCTGTAAAGTGCCTATCCAACATGTCTAAATTTTGTTGTATTGTGGTTCCATATCTCATAGGGGAAACATGTCTGAAACTGTTACCTTGGTTAACTTTACCCATAGCATTTTTTTGAAGAACTGTATTGCAATAGTATATATTAAGGTTTAAGTAGTGGCTCTCTGATACAGTCTTTGAATTTCTAGGAATATGGCTATAATTCGTAATGTTCTGATAACATCAGTTTTCTAATAAAAGGGTTTGTAGACCAGTACCTGTTAGCTTAAAAATAATGTGCTGAGTGTTAGCGCAGCTTGTAAAACAACTGTCGAGAATGTCTAAGTTTTGGCATATTGAGGGTTCCAAACCACATAGGCGAAACATATGCCTGTAACTGTTACATTGATTAACTTTACCCACAGTATTTTTTTGAAGAACCATATTGAAATAGTTTATATTATGGTTTATGTAGCGCATGGTAATGACTCACTGATATAATCTTTACATTTATATGAATATAGCCATAATCTGTAATGCTCTGATAACGTCAGCTGTTGAACAAACAGTGTTTGGAGGGGCTGTACCTGTTTGTTTAAGAGTAGTATGGGCTGAATGTTAGTTGAGCTTGTAAGGCAGCAGGCCACCATACCAATATTTTGGTGTGCTGTGTGTTCAAATCTGGAAAGGGGACACATATCTGAAACTATTATTTTGCTTTAATATAACAATAGCATTTATTTATGGCAGCATATTATACTTATTGATATTAATGTATATTTCAGCGAAGTTGCAAAGAAATCAGTTATTAATTGAATTCCCTACTAATATATCCATAATCCATAACATTCTGTTAACCTCAGCTATTTAACTATGTGGGCAATACATCTTGCTAAATCCTGTTATATGTTTGAGCATTTTTAGTTAATATTGTATACTTTATAAAAATGCACGAAGGTCTGTTTTCTCATGAAATATTGAAGTCAATAGTAGAACAACATCATCCACAATTTTTCTACTGATGTGCAATTTAACAAGAAATAATGGTCTTCACACATACCTTTCTTTGTCCCTAATGACAGAGACATGTATGGTTTTGCTCACAGAAAATGTATGCTACATGACACTTTCACACTGCCTGAAGAATGTATGCTCTTCATTACCATTAATGTATCTAAACACAGTGATAACCTAAATGGATTTTTACAACTGTTTAGCTCCATGAGCAGCACATGCTCACTTTGCAATCCTAAGCCAAGAGCATAATTAGTAGACCATCCTCTATTAAGATGATGTCATAACATAAAATCTTTTCACTGCCTGCAAAACGTTTTTTTTTTATTTTTTTTTAGTTAAGCTGTGTTAGGTAGGTAAGTAGTTCTCAGGAATGGAATTTAGATGTAGATTGTAATTGCAGGTTTGAATCTCATCATCTCCATTCTGTGCTTAAAGATGTTAACACCTGAATGTACAAACATCAACTGTATTTTTCTGCTTATCTAATGTTCTTCAGAAATAAATGTCTACAAATTATGTTGAGAAGTATATGCATGTTATTTGAGGAATACGTTTTTCATACATTTAATTTTTGTTTCAGGCAACAAAGAGCACAGTCAGAACAGAGCCATATGCACCGAGCAGATATACAGGCTTGAGGATCAACAGGGGTAGAGAGGTATGTTGATTTTTTTTAAAGTATTTTATGAACTGAAATGCATTTTCACCTGTTTTCAGACATGCATTTTCACAATAACATGTTTATTGATTAAAATGCAGAAATACCCATCATGCATTTGTAAGGTATGTGAAATCTTCACATGGTAGCTGAGTTTATAACTGTGGATAAAATCTAACAATGATGATTTTTTTATCAATTTGCTCAGCACATATTTTTTAAAAATGTACTCTATAGCACTGTTTTTGTAGACATACAATTATTGCCTAGGTTGACAGACACATAAGCAGAAACTCATTTGATTGAAACTGTTCATATTCAGCACACCCTGCATGTCAACATTGTCATTGTATCTTCTTCAGGCATCTTGGGTGTTATAAACTCAGCTACCATGTGAAGATTTCACATACCTTACAAATGCATGATGGGTATTTCTGCATTTTAATCAATAAACATGTTATTGTGAAAATGCATGTCTGAAAACAGGTGAAAATGCATTTCAGTTCATAAAATACTTTAGAAACCCAGTTATAGCCCAGGCTGACTGATACTTGAGCAGCAGTTTGTACTGAGAACACCCGGCATGTCAACATTGGTACTGCATCTGTCTCTAATGCCTTGGGTGTTTTGTAAACATGGTGTTATAGCCTAGGTTGATTGAAAGTTGAGTAGATACTCATTTGATTCCTGAGGTTCAGTACCACAAAGCATATTCAGAAAGCTTTGTTTTTCCAGGCTACTGATTACTAATTGTTTTGGTAGACAATGCATACACGTGTATGCATACAATACTGTTAGATATATTAGATTATCATATGTCAACATTTGTGTTAATTGAACATACCACATTGTTTTTAGTGTTGTACTCATTATATTGATGTGTGTTCAGACAATTATTATGCTGCCTGTCTCAGATGCTTTGTTGCATGGCTTGCCCATTGTCCACAATGTCATATCATTTTCTCCATATTTTGACAATGACACTTTGTGGCTGCTCATATAAATGATTGAATGCAGGCAGTACAATCAATTAATCTGAGCATTCACACATTCTTACAAAGCTAATGACCCATGTGGGTTTGTCTAAGAGTATAGAGTTGTTCAGAAAAGAATACTGATATCCTTTTCACAAATAGGACATATAGGGCCATAGGTAACTCTGTCAAAAATGGACGCGTGTCAGTCCCTGTCTAAATTGTCATCATAATCATATTGCGTTGTGCTGTGATATTCATGGGACTGTTCTGTGTGGTAGACATTTGCTTTTCTTTTCTGTTCTGTTTTGCAATTAATCTTGACAGATCATGGGACCTGTGGACATTCTCTGACCCGAAGACGATGATAAGTGAGGGGATACTTGGGATTAACATGGCTAAGCTTGTAAAGACTCTAGGGCTGCTAGCCTAGTAACCTCCTATGAACCTATGAACCTGACAGAGTCTTCCAGGGATGACAGTGAAGATGATGATAAAGACGATGGCAAGGAACCTGGACTTGCCCTTGCCCAAGTCATCCTGCCTGCACCCCAAAGGAGCATTGAAAAGACTGCGATTGAGATGATTATTGGGAGGAGATCTGGGAGGTCATGACAGATGTGTTCTGAACACAAATGAGGGACATGATAGGGTCCTTCTTTGAGGATATGGCATAGGCTATGCAGGATTTGTTCAGGGCGATATTCAGAATAATAGAAAGCAGATAGTCCATGTGCCTAATTATAACATTTCATCTGGTGATGTCGCTTCCATTGTTAAGAAGCACTCGAGTATTCTTTTTAATGATGATGCTTTACAGTGGATTTTATATGATATCCCTTTGTTTTCTTTTACTAGAGGGAGCAGTATTTCTAATTATTTGACACATAGTTTTTTTTTACACCTACTTTAAATATAGTAAATGTGCAGGAACCCAGCGGCATTGCCCCCTGTAGTGCATATGCAGTTTGCTCCTTGGTTTGTGAGTGTTTTGATGTGATAAGTAATAGAAAGGTAAATGTGGTTGCTGGTTATAATTGTGAGAGCTGTGCAGTAGTTTATGCTATACACTGTCCATGTAAGTTGTTTTATAAACATTAAACAAAAAGAGCTTTCTCTGCAAGAATTAAAGAACAGCTTAGAAATATAAGGGGAAATAATAGGGAAAGTCCCTTGGCAATTCACTTTAATGAACTATATGCTTGAAAGTATGATTTTAGAGTTACAGTTTAAGAAGAGGTTAAAGGTTAAATCAGGAATACTGATTGTGTTAAAAAATACAACAAAAGAAAAATATTTTTATATTGAAAGTCAACACTTTATATTTCTTAATTGTTCTAATTAATGGCAATTGATTTTTAATTATGATGCAATTTTTTATTTCTGTGTAATCTGTGTGTTTATTTTATGTATTATGCTCCCTGGAAGGCTTTTACCAAGGTACCAGGGGAGAAAAATTCTCAGGCCGGAGTCTGTACAATTTGGTAAATTCGGGGCATTATGCTGATATCAGTGGAAAAGTTGGGGTTAACTATGTAATATGTAAATATGGTACATTGAATTCCGAATAACTTGGCACACAATGGAGTATCTCAATAGTAATGGCGCACTGTATATCATATATTGTAATCCATAAGTAATTAAAAACTTGCTGTCAAAGCATGATGTACATTAACAATGTTATGGAAGGAATCTCACAATCTAAGCAGCTTGATAATCATAAATACATATCTATAACAGAATCTCTCCAGTAAGCTTACAGATAACTACGAAATATTACCATACGTCCACTATTATTGAAATATGCTAGCTATCACTTACAGATTGCAACAGAATAATAAAAAATTAATAAAGGCAATCATGGCCACATCACCACAGCTAACAGCACCCAACAAATGGTGCGGGACAAGTGTGGGGAACACAGGTAATGCACACACCCAAGAAAATTAGGAGATAGAAAAGCAGACATGAGGTAGGTGAAGAACAGTGTTGCATAACAGGTATGTTGGAATAAGAAAATCTGAGGGAAAGCCAGAGAGGAGCATGGGCAATGTTTTTTTTTTTTTTTGGTAGGAATAGGCCCCATTTTTTATTTTTTAAAGAATATTAGGAAAGATAATGATAGGGATACAAGAGGGGAAGGAAATCTCAACAGGTATACCCACTGAACGAATATCACAACACATGACAGTCAAACGTTGGGAAAAACAGTAAGGACAGATAAGGTACACAGATAGCACAATGGCCAACGTGGGTCATGGAAAGTTGTCAGACAGGGTGGGGATGCATACCAGCCATGATGAAATGCAGAAAAACATATCTACCTATGTATTATCATGGGGTGTTACTGAATAAATCATGATTTCCATGATGTATACACGAATGTTAAATTGGTGTTTTATGCAGTCAAAAATGGAGGACTGCTCATATATATGATGTACCGTTATATTACTCAACATGGCATCAGCATTGCCAACACATGCCACACAGCATGACATCATGCCAGTGTAATAGCATGGCAACTGTCTTCCAAAACACATGGGCAATTACATGGCCTTCTGTTACACATATGTGGTATGACAATATACAAATCTTAACCATACCACTGTGGTAGTGCTGGACTATGGACAATTTGTGCAGTCTGTGAGTTTATCTCACTAAAGCACATATTTACAGGTAATCATTGCAGAAGTAGCAGCATATTAACGGCCACAATGCATGGATAGCTCAATGTGGTAGGAAAATGTAATGTATTAATATGAGAAACATAATTAAATGTCACACAGTGATATCTGCATTGTATGTTTGCAAATGTAACACATAAGCATGGCAGCTAAGGTATGCCTGCACAACAGTGCATATACAGTCCATTCAATTATATGGCAAACTGCACGGTGGCAGCATTACACAATTGAAGCCCACAGACAATACTTGCAAACCTGATGAACCACCCTGATAGGGATGAATATTGCGAATGATCTCTCGAGCTATCTTCCGGAATCAGTCACACATAGCTAGTGCCATATCCTGAAAAAAAAAAAAAACCCGTCTTGTCTCTCATCTGCTTTCAAAACACATCGGTAATCACCTCCCAGATCTGCTCCTGATAATCATCTCTCTCTGTGGTTCTTAGAGTCATCTCCTCTGGAGTGCAGCATGGATGATGGGATGTGCAGGTCCAGCTTTGTCATCATCATCATCCTTATCATTGTCATGGTCATCATCTAAAGACTCTGGCGGTGGCCTGGTGTGTGCTTGTCATCTACATCTGATTGCATGCTCTGTCAAGATGAATCACAACACAGGACAGTAATTACATATGCATACCTGATACTACTTGGCTGCATAGCATAAGCTCTGTGACACAATGAACAGTTAGAAAACAGTCCCCATGAAACGTTAAAATTCATCGTGACCATAATTCACTTTACCACCATATGTAATTTATCTCAGTAATCAAAACCTTCACAATGAAAAGCAAATGTCTCTCTGGCTACAAATTCTAATGAGATAATAGCTGACATTAAACTGAAACTGATGTGCAAATCTGCAATCTAAGATACGATAATTAATATCCCGTCCACATGTGAGTTCTGCATATAAGAATATGAGAATGAAGGTGTATTAGCATACATTAAATGTCTCATTTAAACACGTTAGCAAGCAGCACAATTATACTCAACACATTTGCTGCTAGCAAATGGCTTCTGATGCACACAACAGCTTCCCTGTGTCACATTATCTATACTTACAGACATGTCCAATAGCAACATGTCAAGGACACTATATCCATTACTTAATGTGAGCAGCTTAATCACGTCTATGCAGTGGCATGCATAGCACAGTGTACCAGTGCAAATCAGGATATATGACCTGAACGGTTGTTTATTGACCAGCGTTAAGCATAGAAAGCAAAAGTAAAGCAGCCACACGTAACACATCCTGACATTTGAATGGAAGCATGTCCTGACACTGCCGCATATGACATTTCCATAACTGAAGCTTAACAAAATAAAAGCATGTAAATAACAACATAACATTAGTGTTGGAACCTGCACTGTTTAATAATGATGTCTACCTCAGTAAACTGTCCGGCCGAATGTCTGACAGGATATCAATATTTCCATTATTTTGCCCTTGCATGTGTTCCCGGAGCAGTTATGTCTGTGTGTGAATGTAAATTGTAGTCTGTGCATGTAATGAGTCACATGAACAGCCATCAATTAACATTGTTAAAATGAAAGCAAAGTGGAATGACAATAACATGGAAAATATGTAAGTCATATGACAAACAGCTGAACTAGGCAGCGTGGTCATTGGCTGACCTCATATCAGTATAAAGAATACAACAATACCAAATAGTAATACTGTACAGTCATAAACACAGTCACAGCCTGTGACACATGAAAATCTGCTACCACTTGTACAAACATTATCTGTCTACAACTACATGCATGACCTACCTGCATTTATTAGCAACCACTACCATGCAAAATGCAAATATCCTAATGATGCTCACCAATTATGAAAAGGTGCAAAGAAATGCCTAGATGCACAAGTATCCCCAAAAACAGGATAGAAAGTGTGAGTACTGACACAGTAAACACCCATTCCATATGTGAACAGGTAGGCTGTGAACAACAGCTCAGTCACTGGGAAGCATGTACAATTGTGCCAAAATATGTATTACAAACTGCACACAACATATTATAGACTTGTATGTAAAACATCCACCTCCCCATTTGTGTGACAGTTACATATATCTGACTATCATTTAGGTTGCGGCCTACATTTCAAAAACTATCTCCAGAAAACATGGCTTGCATCTAAAAGATATTTAAAAATTCACTTGATGCACAGGGGTCTATTATGGGTCCTGTCCTTGTCATCTGCAAAAAGAAAAGAGCAACTATGAATAATGTAGTCCTCAAATAGCAGTGAGAAACACTGCTCAGATCAGGTTCTAAAACATTTCCTTTGAAGAACATCAATTACCAGTATACATTTTGCATTATTGCACACATAGTCCTGTACATCTTTGAACAGAGCTGAGGATCTGAAATTCTAAGCTGCAACAGCAAGTTACATCCACACTCTAACCCTGACACCTACCTACCTAACTAATCCATTTTGCCTGAGACTATGCATTGTGAATGCAATGAAAAGACTTGGGGTAATAAATGTGCAAGGAAGGGTTACTAATATGGATCATGGCTTAGGATTTTCCAAAAAGGACAATGTGCTGAGCATTTAGGTAAATAATTTGCAAGGCAGAATTCATCTCAGCATAGTGGTCACAACCAGTAACAACTAGTGACAACCTTCATTCCTCAGACAGTGGGACAGTATCATGTATTACACAGCTTCTGTTAACAGAATACAAGGTGTTGTACATTATGTTGGAGGACTACATGTAAAGATATTCACTGGCAAAGTGGACATCACAAATAAAATGCATACATCACTATATCTCCATGTTTTGCATTTCAGCTGTGTGTCTGAACATCTGACTTCCTCCCAAGATAAGGATGACGTGGTTGATTAAGTGAATTTAATAATGAAGGGGAAAAAAATTACACTTGATAGCACTTTTGCAAATCATAGCATATTTCAAAGAAAGCTTTTTGGTCCAAATATAACAGTCTGTTCCAAGCTTTACAGGTAACCATGTACATACAGCGATGCTTTTCACAGAACATTAAGGACTATGAAGCAATAGAAATTTGGTGAATTAACAAGTTATTCCTAAGCATGCACAAAATAACAGTTAATATCAGCAAGTGGGTATGTAGGCAGAATTTTCAACAACGTGTGAAGATTTGATGTATTTAAGACAAAGTTATATCTCTAAATTCCGTAGGAATGTTCAGCTATATGTATGATTGTAACACTTGCTGTAGGCATCCACTGGCTGTTGATGTACCTTGGCAACCCTCAGATGAAGCTCCTCTTCATCCCTCCGGTCATCATAGCAGTGGTGAATCTGCACTCCAGTCCAATAGATCTCCATATGTTGGCAATGCTCTGAACAATCTGGTTCCAAATGTCGATCATTGCAAAGTTCCATGACCTGGCTCTTATCCGATGCTCCACTCCAGCATAGATGGTCAGCATGTGGGTGTTCCCCTCCTCTGTCCAATTGGGTGCCCAGAAATGTCAAAGCCTCCTGGATATAGCCACCTCAATAATGTCGATAGGCCAATGGAACAGTACACAAATCTGAAAAATGCTCACAAAAGTCTCACTCAGTTCACAAGTAGCAATGGTCTGATCTGTAAATATATCAGAATTAATATTTAAAAGTGGTGCTTATGTCATGTTATCAGATCATTGTCGGATAATGGGCACATGCTACACATGGTACTGTTTAACGATACCTTGGGTACTTGTACAAGACATTTTCCTGTTGTGCTGAGCTGTTGGTTAATGCAGTGAATTTCAAGAACTTACATGGATGTGCACAAATGGGATTGCAAAATCTGGAATTTTAATGAACCTCATTAATTACATATGGTGCAAATGGTACTTAAAAGATGCATGCACCTAGCTGCTCTTACTTTCAATTATACCTGCATCATAGGTAGCTGCTAAGATAATTTTGCACCTGCTAGCATTTCTTTTTTGGGGAATATTAGCTCATTTATGTTAACATTATGCATTCTCAAATGTATCTTTTTTGCATTTACACCATCTACAGCAACATCTACAACAAATAGCACTGAATGTATAGCATTCAAATTTAACTCTCATTTCATCACAACTATCGCCTCACTTTTAAATAACAACAAATCTAACGAACCACTTACAGTGCCTACCTCTACTAACTCTAAACCCAACTACTTCTCTTTTAAACCCATACAAACCTGTTATATCAAAAAACTCCTATAAAAATGAAAACCTACCTGTCTAACAGCTGACCAACTCCCTAATGACTTCTTAAAAACTGCTATAAGCTCCATTGCCCATCTCATATCTATCCTAATCAGTCATTCCATCGCAGAAAAATATGTTCCCATACTATGGAAAATATCCCATATCATCCACTTTCACAAGGGAGGCCCATCTAAAGATCTCTCTAATTATTAGCCCATTGCCATTGTCTCGCCCCTAGCCAAAATCTTAGAGAAATGCATCCTCCCAGTCTCTGTTGGGGTTCCTCAGGGTTCCATCCTTGGCCCTCTCCTTTTTATTATATTCATAAATAGTCTAAACACTGCCACTAAATCTGCTTCTATTATTCAATATGCTGATGATGCTACTCTTATTTGCTCTGCTTTCACAACCCAAGAACTCCAAGATAAACTGCAAAAGTCATTTCTTGATATTGAAAATTACCTAAATGAACGTCAACTCATCTTAAACCCAAGCAAAACAAAATTAATCATCTTCTCCAACAGGAAATCCAAAGCAGAACCACCTCCTCTCTCCATGTACTCCACTAATGGTACTATAATAGAACCAGTTAACCAAACAAAACTACTTGGTGTCACGATAGATAACAACCTAACATTCAATAAACACATATCACTCACAATAAAGAAAATTCACATCAAACTTGGTTCTCTTTATATAGCCAAATCTTACCTTACTCAAAATGCCAAACCAGCCACAGCTGGATCCCATCTCCTATCTACTCTTCTCTACTGTTCTCAACTTTTCACTAACCTGCACAAGTCTGATTTACATTTAATTGATTCCTGCTATAACAAAATAGCAAAATTTGCTGCTAATATACCCAATAGGACCCATCATTGCCTTGCTCTTCAAAAACTACACTGGCTTGAATTTCCCAGTCTGTTAATGCTCAATCAGCTCACCACTGCCCACTCCATTATCCACAAACCTGAAAACTGCCCTGCACTCTCCAACCTAGTGCAACTAAATACCAACCCCAGGACCCTTAGATCATCCGATAAACTTATACTCAAGGTTATAAAGTCCCATAATTACTTTGGTGGCTCTCTCTTCTCCTTCAAACAGGGGAACCTATTACCCCAGAATATCTTAAAAAACACAGATCGTCATAGCTTCAATAAACACCTAAATGAATACCTTACTCAACAATGGCTATGCTCCTGTAATACTCCTGGCTATTTTCTCATGCCTTTGATCAAATGTTTTCGATTCTGCTATCTTCTTGTCTTACTTCTACTGAATGAAAATGCCACAATGTTTTTTAGTTATATATCTAATGAGTTTCATATTACTGTCTGTAATAAGGTTTAAGAAATGTAATGTCTTCTGTTTTACATTTACGCTTTTGTAAATTGTGATTGTTGGCAACTGTCAAACTTTTTGTATATTGTTTGTAAATCTTTTAAAAATTTTTATAATCTTTTTGTACTATTGTTATGGAGCTTTTCTCCCTGGGTCTCCACTGAAAATGGGCTACTTGCCCAGCCGGACTCTACCCAGTTAGCAAATGTAAAATAAAATAAATAAATAAAAATGTATTGCATTGTGAAAAATGTTTTTAACTTAATGGAGTGGTGTGTGATTTATCTGTCTGCATACAGGCGTTGATGCAGATGTCAACACCTGTATGCATACAGGCATTGATGCAGATGTCAACATCTGCATGTATGCAGGTGTTGACATCTACATCAAGGGATTGCAGTAATTTCGTATATGCAGTTGTACAGACAGATGTACATAGCAAGAGTGAACAGTACATAAAGACAGATTTATAGATTACCCATATATTTTGTGAGTGATTTCATACACTCTGTGGTGTATGTGTGGAAAACTCTGGATTCTGACATTGTCTGTTTATCACTATGTTCTATGTATTCCTTTTGCTATTATGGATATTTACTCCTTGATGAATCTTTAAAAACTACTGGGTCAATACAAACAGGATCCTTACTAGCTGTGGCCTGCATATGGATCCTGAGGTTTTATAGTTCATAGGTTCATAGTTTAGTACTAAGCTAACTGCCCTTGTGAGCCATTTTAAGCCTAGCCAATTATCCCTTGTGAGACTCAAACCCTGCACCTTGTGTTTGTAAGGCAAACACCTTAGCCATTAAGCCACCCTCCCAACCCCCACTTTTTTTTCTGACACTTTTCATAAAATCTTCAAATGATGATTTGCAGATAGTCTGTGATGATGGTGATGGCATTCACTGCTCAGTAAAGATTGTGTTAATCTGCAGTCATCGTGAATAACATGTCATATGACAGAATGTTTTTGAATACTTGTCTGTTTAGGCTGCAGATGTATTACAGCTATAGCCATAACACATTATGTTGCACACATGTTTGTGTAGTATGTTAATGTGAAATGCATGCAGACTATGGCTCCTGTGGTATGATACTGTTGTGTTTGGACCTCCACTCTAAAGATATCTACTGTAAGGGGTTTTAATCCCACAGACAACCTCTACATATCCCAAGTTATGCTGCTTTTACAAGTGTTATGTAGGCAGGCATTGCTACATGCTTTTATAGTCACCTTACTATATGCCACAGTGAGTATTTCATAGAATTTTGCATTGCACATAAATGCATTGTGTTTACATGGACATAGTATGTCCAAAAAATCATCTCCATAAGTGGATCGCCACATGACTATGAATGTATGTATATCACTGTCTTTCAAATGGCAAACAGACCTAGGGATGACAATCTCTCCCCACAGGAAATTGAGATTACAATAGATGTTCTGCAACAACATGGATGGAGATTCTTTGAACAGGTAAGGATTGTAGTATGGAGGAATGAAGTCTGGGTTGACCTTACCAACATGATTAATGCATTGGAGGGCACAATAGATCCCACGAGGCCTGTCACTGATGCTGCTTTGACATGATCCTCTGAGAACCAACAGGTTATGATGGTATGAGAGATTGAGGGATACCACCAGTGGTGATCCACCATTGACCCCTTCACAACATCACAATATTTCTTGCATTGCTGCATACAGACAGTGTGGAGTGCCATATACTCGGGGTGGGATAAAAGCAGGTGTTCCAGGTAACACATATATGTGTTATTTTGCATAACATGGATGACTATTGAGTAAATCATTGCATATTGCTGTTGCATGCATATTCATGTATTTTTCTTATTGTTTTTCAGCAGAATTGAATTGGACACAGAGATACACACAGGGCAATGATAATCAATGTAAGTGTAATGACATGTAACCATACATCTGCAGTACAGACAGAATAGTGCAACCAATATGTGTAATGCTGTCTGCATTAATGTTCACTCGTCTACCTACTTCTGCACAACACCAGGGAATGTCAGACGAGTGTCTCCATACAGTGTTACTGTGATGACTACTTGTTATTGTCTCAGCCTAATGACATGGCACTGCTGTTTACTATCATATTGACATTTCCCTAACATTATACACTATAGGCACATTCAGTGTGGGGCCCAAGTTATGCAGGTACAAGTACAGAGAGACCAGGTATGCTACCCCAACTGGTTCATAGGCTGCAGCAATGTGTAACAGACCTGTGTTAAATGACATTAATGTCACTGTTTTTCTACACAGAGATATCTGACTAACAGGTGCATTGTACATCATGTGAGTATCCACAGCCCCTGTTACTGTGCCAGATATGTCATCATGTCACTATTCCATTGCCTGCATACATGACTGTGTTATGTTTCTCTTTACTTTACCACTGCAGGATCAGTTCAACATACAAACTCACAACATCGGCAGTCTCTCAGTGGTATGCTATTTACTTTCTTTTAAACATGTCATTGTTGTTATTCCTGTTATTGTCCTCCATTAATACTGTGTCCTTCTACCCATTCATAGGACAGACAACAACATCATCAATATGTAATACATCTGTATGTTTTAACACTGTTGGAATAGTCCATGCTGGCAATGAGGTGATTAAGAATGCTGTTTTTGTTCCCTTATAACTGTTGCAGCTCATCCCTGTCCTCCTGCACTGTCTTCTCATGAAATATGTCAGATGTGTGTTATTGTCGTATTCCTCACATATGTCATGTATGTTGGATATGTAACATAATTGTCAACTCCCTATTATGTAGATTCTGTGACCCATACACAGACAAGACCTAATAGTAAGTCATGATTATCTATAAAATTGTATTGAGATATATGTGTCATATGTCTTTAATGATATACAACATGTGATGTGAGCACATTGTTCTGATCTGTGTCATCTGTCTCTTCTTTTAACACATCAACTGCCTTTATTCTCCATTATCCCATCTAATGATCACAATGTGGGATCTGATGTTTCTCAATATGATAGCATGGCCCCTTGCATACAGAATAGTGACATGGTGATACAATCGGGCCAAAATGGTGACAGTCGTGTGGATGCAGCTGTAGCTTCAGATGTGGTAGGAAACTTGTCCAGCCATTCTGACAATGATGGTACATTGGATAGTGAACAGAATGAGGTGTGTGGATAACAGACCCATATTGTGACTGCTGGTGATGTTGACAGTTCCCCACAACACATTGATACTGCCCATCGCAGTAGATGTAGGCATGCAGCTGGTGTGCATAGGCATGTGTTAGAGGATGTCCTCCTGTAGGCAAATGAATGTTGCTAGCAACATCATGGATCTGACATCTGTGCACTTGTTTGTGCCACAGATTGTATTGTACACTAACTGGGTGTGCTGCATGAAGGACTTGAGCACAGACATGGTGAGGTTATGGCATCTTTAGCTGCACAGAATAAAAGCATGTTATCTGTGGTATGGTCCATTGAATCCCTGGCTTCAACAGTACTACAGCAGTGCCATTGTATAAACAGGGTTCTGCATGCTATGACTGTCCTTAGCTGACTACCACATGGGAGAGGCAAGTCCCCTCTCAGCTGATCAAACCTTGCCCATTGGGCATCAATGTCTGCACTCAAATGTGAACACACCTCTGCTGCTGGCCCTTATGCTGTGGGCCTGGTAGTCATGATCAGACAGTCAAGTCCCAGACAATCTACTTCACCTCCACATACTGGCATAATCCCATCAGTTTCCTCTGTGGAGCAACCTGGGTCAAGTGTTTCCATATGTAGTAGGGACAGACCAGACCTTGATGTGAGCCATCAGTGTCAGTGCCCTAGACTGTGTTAGAGCTGACCTACATTGTCCCATAGTGTTAGTCTCACCCCGTTGCAATGATGATTTCTGTGCAGAACACTGACAATGTCATTTGTCTGTGTTCTTTGACAAGTCTGATGCCATGGGAGTCCAACAGTTTACTAAACATAGCTGACTCCATTTATTATATTAATTTATCCATACTTTACAGTGATATATTTTGCTTATGATATTAGCAACAGTTCTGCATTATGCCCTGATATGTTTTCCTGTTTGCATATTTTTAAATTGGACAGATAGGAATATGTTGCACAGTTTTGTGTCCCTTATTGCCTGCCATACACAGATACACCAGTACAAGTCTGTATGCTTACCTGTGTCAGTTCTGCCATGAGCTGATGTTCCCTGTTGTGATAGATTCATGTATGTTCATAATGTTATATGTTATGATTATGGTTTTATGTCTAATGCTTGGTGTGTACATCTACTGGGTAATTGCCATTAGATGTAATCTTTGCTGCTGTGGTGGAGCAATGCCTGAACAACAATGTTTAATCTATGCACTTTTGTACATGTGGTTTGTCATGATCCAGAGTTGTATGTTAGATACCGCCATGTTACCTGGGCCTACTCTTGAGATTGCATCTTTTCTGTCGCCCATGCCTGTGTCTTCTGCCACATATGTCCTCATGCTCCTCCTCCGATACCTGTGGGATGTCATCTTCAGACATCTGGGGTTCTTGGGGCAGTTCGTCCACACCTGCAGCTGGAAGACTGCCTTGTGTTCTTATTAGTGTTTTGTGTAGCATGGAGCACACCGCTATCATGTGTGCTGCCTTCTCAGGTGTGTATTGCAGTGCAGCCCCGGATGTGTCCAGACATCTGAACCTAGATTTCAGTACACCAAACACATGCTCAATGGTGTTTCTTGTTGTTGCATGTGCTGTATTATAGGCCTTCTTTGCAGGGTTTCAGGATTCTCTGTATGCGGTCATTAGCCATGGCCCAAGTGGATAATCACAGTCACCTATTGTGGGGAATAAACACACATGTTGTCAGTATGGATATTGTTGGGAGGGGTATCCTCAGCTTACATCGTATTTGTGTCCCTGTCCGTCGGGTATTTCATCTTGTTGGAATGCAGCCCTCAGACCACTTTTCCTCCATATGGCAGCATCATGAACAGTTCCAGGGTGTGTTGCTATGATATTTGTTATGTTGCCATCTGCTGCACACACAACCGGGAAATTCAGGACTGGCTAGCCCTTTCTGTTAATGTATCTGTCTGCTTCTGGATGATCTGGGGTCTTAGTACGAATGTGGGTACAATCTATTGCACCAAGTACATTGGGAAAGTTTGCAAGGTTATAGAAATTGTGCATTACAGTTCTTCACTTCATGCAGGTAGATGGAAAGTGTATGTAATCATTTATCCTGCTGCACATTGCTGCCAGCTGTTTTGACAGGATATGACTTTCAGTTGTCTATGACACTCTGACAGCACTCACCATGTGTCTTTGGAAGGTCCCAAATGCAAGTACACTCAGAATGAGACACACTTTGGTTTCAAGGGGGATGGAGTTGCCTCACAATATCCACACAGGGATCCTCTTTTAAATTGTGACTCACACATAACCAAACATCAGAATCTTGAGATGAAAATAACGAAAACATACAATCATGAATGGCTGATTTTTCTCAGGGCAAGGAAGCACTTACCAGCATGTGGAAATATGCCCTTTTCCCCACTGTAGTGCTATCCTGAAGTTGGTATATATAGTTAGGGGGTGTGGGGGTGTAGCCCCCCCCACCTAGGTGTTTTTTTACATGGACCAGTGTGTTTATGTTCTGTGTTGGCCAGGTGTCTCCTTGCCCTAAGAAAAAACGTCCATTCATGATTGTATGTTTTCATAGTTTTTGTCTCGACATTCTGACATTTGGTGAGATGGGAGCTGAGATTTAGAAGGTAATCCCCACAGAGATGTGTGGGGCACACATTTTGCACACAGCATGCACCGGCTGTCTGTCTAGGTGGCACCTGTCAATTATTTTGTTATTTTCCAGTTGGTTTAGTTATAGCCCTACTCTCTGTCTAACTGGCTGTCGTTTAGGGTGCACAGCCACATCTTCATCCATCACTTGTAGTACTGTAGCCTGTTGCAGTTCATTCACTGCAGGCTGCATTTTTTTTTTGTGGTATTAGTATGATTTCATCGTATTCCATAGTAATAGCTTCCAGTCCTTGTGATGGTGTATATCATATACCGAGGATTTCAGAAACAGCCAGCATTGCAATTTCATGCATTTAAGTTGTGTTGGGTGTGCACTATGTGTTCTGGAATCCAATGGGCCTGCACAGAATCCATAATTATCCTATGCTGAATAGTTAAGTATTTCCACTGCTTTCAGCGTGACTTCTGAAATTGTGTCTGTAGTGTGCTGAAGTCCTCCTTCTGCGCTGGCTGCAAATATCTTTTGGAATCTGACCCATCATGTTTGGAGTTTGTTTATTTTCTTCTTTTTTGTCATTATACACAACTTATATTTTTATTCACTCCAAATATCAGGTGTTATCCTAATGTCTCCAAAAAAGGAACTTCAATGCAGTTATGAGTACAAAATAAATGAAAATGTTTTACTTCTCTCCTTATTTTAAAAAGTATGAGTGCAGAATGGTCTCACACTTCTGACTGCTTCCTTTGAGTCACATGACTAGCATCTTAAAGTCAGGATGGTTCATTTCCCAGAAGAAAACATTTTATAGTTTTATTAAAAGTGATAAACACATCAAGAATCATTATCAACACATGATCCAATCATAATTACACAATGCAAAAGCAAGCTACAAATTCAGGTCTAGCACATTGTAATCTAAGACTCTCACTAAAGTTTAACTTGCAACAACACAACGTAGTCACCTCCCTGCAACAGAAATACAAATCATGAATTATTGTTTTTAGGTCAGCTTTCCTGTCACTTTCTGTCTCAAGAGCCAATTTTGAACATTGGTAATGCACCCCTTCTGCTGACATTCTCTTTGGTCCAGGTACCATTGACTACTGTCTTCCAACTCATTGGGTGCCTTGCACCTATTTCTTTTTTAACCATTTTTACTTTGAAGTCCTGCTTGAGTAAATTTAGAATGAACTTCATCACTAAAAAATTCACCCCACCTTGTATAAATAATTTTTAAAAATACTTGATAAATCATGCTACATTTCACTCTGTTCATGAATTGCAGTTAAAAACTGTGCTCTTTTTTGTTAAGCTATGTCTGAGAAGCCATTTTCAATTAAGACAACTTATCATACCTCTCAACCTCTGTGCCAGAAATCAGGACAAAGCCAAAAATAATGCTGAGACAAAGGCCCAAAAATAGGGACACATTTTAATTATTGCTCTTATAAACTTAGAATGTTGATAGAATAACATGCTTTGTATTATCATGGATTTTCTGTAGGATACGAAGTCAGAAACTCAGATGTATGTCATTATTTAGTGACTTTAGTTAATGGTTAGCCAGAAAACCACATATTTTATGAGGAACAGACCAAAATATGAGGCGAAAATCTGGACAGTTGAAATGTATGCAGCTCATTCTGTATACCTGCATAACTTATGGGCTTCCAAACTGCCCTTGGGATTTTTTCCTTTAGTATATATGTTTCTAACCTAAAATAAATATGCCTCAGTTGTGCATAATCAGTTTTACTTCCCTACATAAATACCACATGGCCCCTGTCTATCTTGATAGCTGACACTTGAATTTGTGTCAATTTAGTCAAGTGCTACCAGAAAAAACTGCACACAGTCTTTACCTACTAATTTGTTTGGGCATACCTATGATTCAGAGATTCTTTGCCTGGGCTCCGCCCCCTTGGTACACCTGATTCTCTTCCAGTAACTCCATTTTGCCTTCTAAACTAGCTATATGTTCTTTTAGAGATTTTGTTTCTTGTTCTGTGGACAATATCACATCTGAATGTTCTGAGAGTGCCTCAGCTATTACCTCATTCCTGAGCATGGATTTTTGCATCATATCAGCTATATTCCACTACACTTCTTTTATCTCTGCCAGCAGTAGCTCCAGTGATTTTTTCTGAGAGTTTTCTGGTTGTGGTTGCAATCCTGGAGAAAACATTCTTCCATTATCTATAGCTGCAGGCTCCATGTGTGCTATTGGCAGTAAGATTCTGAGTGCAGCTCTGCAATTTCTTGACTTTTTTAATTTGTCTTCTATCCTGTTGAGATATAAACATATAAATAGATGTAAATGGCTTCAAGAAAAAAAAAAATTAATATAACTTAGAGAATACACAGCTAAGGAGTAGCACAGAGCAGACATGACTGATCGGATACACTAGACAATCTCAACGTACTGAAATGTCGAAATTCAGTACGTCGAGACCGAATAGTGGAAAGTGCAGTTACTCGAAACTACACTATGCTGAATCTACAAATGTCGAATCCACCGCTATCGTGGTGTCGTGTTCGTGACGTGTGGTGCGGTTTGTAGATTTATCTGGGGTTTTTTTGAGGATATTGGGTGGGGATTTTAGTGTGTGTGAGTGTGTGCAGTGGTGTTTTTTGTGTGTTTGTATGTTTAGTGCGACCTCAGAGTTAGAATATATAATTAGGGGAGGTGAGGCCCCACTTGAGGGGTGCCGGGGGGCTTGCCCCCCTACTTATAGGTAGGTTAGGTGTGTTTGTGTGTGTGTTGTTACGTTTGTTTAGTTAGGTAGGTGTATGTGTGTGTGATTATGTCCTGGTTTGTGTGTGTGTGTGAATGGTCGCGGTTGTGGTATTCATGATTTTGGGTTTTCGTGTATATGGGTTTTAACTATTCAGTCTCGAAATACTAAAATTCAACATTTCAGTGTTTCGAGATTGCATGGTGAATCCGACTGATCAGATTGTCACATATGAAGTCTGTCAGCAAATCCTAAATTCTTGAGATTACTTGTAAAAAAAGGTAGTTTATGAGCTCAGACACCCTCTTTTTAGCTACAAAAGTAGCACTGGTAAGCAGTTCTGCTTTTCATAGAGTTGTAGGTAAAATCAGAACACTAAAATAGTTGTTAGCATACTAAACCCTTTTATGAACCTGTGTTATGTATTAGTCACTGGAACGAGAGTTGCCAAAGGACAAATGGTTTTGTGGGTCGACTCCCTGGGGAATTTAAGGAAATGGGCAAATAACTGCATGCTTGAAGATGATAGGTATTGTTTTAGATGAAAAGGAATGGCTAAAGTTAAGTGTTAAAGGTTTTGCTGTACTGGAGGCTGACAGTTTCAAGAAAGCAGTAGAAAAGAGTAACTTGTTTTGTAGTTGGAGTGTCTCTGAAATTCCTTCAGCAGTTTGTGAACTGTAAAGATGTGGCTTTCCTGAAATGGTTGAAGTGGAAAGGAAGATTAAAGTTAGAAGGCAGCGAATGCCCAACACAAAAGGTCAAGTAGTATTTGAATTGGGCAGAGAGAGAAAATCAATAGTTGAGCTATGACATTTGACTTAGAAAAAATATATCAGATATAGGGCTAGTATATGGATTACATTTATAAATGTTACCGGACAGCTCTTTTGATAGTTTTCAAAAACACTTTGGATTGGAACACATTACTTTGGTCTGATAAAAAGACGTGAAAGTACCAGTCTCCATGCTACACTGCCTGAGTACAACATAATTCTGATAGCTCTTAGAATCTTGCATTTCTCATTTCCTGTTACTCCTGTCTTGATTCCTTAACTTTAATAATTCCTTTATACTGGTGATGATTCATGAATATTAGTGGGCTCTCATCCTTCTACATTTATTGAGGAATTATCTATCCTGGACTATTGCTAGTTGACTGAACGAAATGTCAGGAGCTCCAGTCAAATCCACCTCACCGAAGAATGAGCTCCAGTCAATATTTTCAAGTTCCAAGAGTAGGTTCCACATTCTTTCTTTCTGGGGTAGAGATACTGTTAACACATAATGTTGAAGTCCTAAGTTGTTTGAAGGACTAATGTGAGATAATAATTGCATATTAAAACTTGGAAAGAAACCACAGCTGTGTCTGTTTTGAGTCATGCAGAATTTTTTTAAAAATGTTTCCACTCTCCCACCCTGTTGTCTTTCTATTTGCCTGCCCCTTATGTTAATTTGACCACATATCTCCTTCCTTCTCCCCTTTCACTGGCTGTTGTGAGTAAGCACAAAATTATCAGTTTGTGAAATCAGTCCCCTTCAACTATTTAAATTTATTGGCCATCCCACTGTATTCCATAGAACCAGAATACAAAAGTGCCCACCCCATTTCAATCTTTCTTGCTCTTTTAAAATTAGTGGCACTTCACTTAGACAGCTGAAACTTAAGTTACTCACTTTCATATCTAACTGCTTAGTACACACTGCAGCGATTATGATATTAACCCATTTTTTTAATCTTACCTTTAAACATCTAATGAACTGAATAATACAAGAAAACAAACTAAAAAAACTTTCGGCTGCGAGAAATAACACTGTGCACTCCCTATAAGCAGACCACACACCCGATGGTAATTCCAAATCACTCCGTGTACTTTAATGAAGGATAAAAAAACGATTTCAAAAGTTCCAGGAAGCATGCAAATGGTGAAAGAAAGAAGCTGTGAAAAGCATTAAGGGAAGTTTTTATACACATTTTTACAAGTTAAGAGCTTACTCATTTGGAATGTTTTAACGTAAATAATATCAAGTGTTTTAATAATGTATTTGCTTTAAGATGATATAAGAAAGGTTTGGTAGGGCTAACCAATCAGGAGTACACTGCAGGGATTTAAAGGTGTAAATGATTAATGTCTGATGAAGTTTATTATTGTGACAAACGAAAGTGCTAACAACAACTTTTGGAATCTTTTTTTTATCCTTCATTAAAGTTCATGGAGTGATTTGGAATTATCATCGGGTCTGTGGTCTGTTTATAGGGAGTGCACAGTGTTATTTCTCGCAGCCGAAAGTTTTTTTAGTTTTTTTTTTGTGTTATTCAGTTCATTAGATGTTTAAAGGTAAGATTAAAAAATGGGTTAATATCATAAGTACTGCAGTATGTACTAAGCAGTTACATATGATTTTTTTTTTTTAGTTTACCTTTAAACATCTATTGCAAGTTCACCAGTTATTGGAGAGTACACATTCTGCCTCTTGAGTAGTCATCTTGGGATTTCTGTTTCTGTTTTGTCCTGGTGAGAGGAGTATAGGGACATAATTTTCTGGAGATTGCTGATCACCAGAAAGCCTAATAACTGCTTCATAGGTGACAGCTTGGAATTTGTGCTTATATTCTACTCCTGGTGACAGAAAGGGCAGAGTGCATTGACTCCTGACTTTCTGGTTGGGCAGTGAGTGTCTGTGCTTGATGTTCCTGATTGGTCTGGTGACTAGTCAAGGCACCTACCGGGAAAAGGCTACAACAAGCCTACAGCCCCTTGCATCATCTGGGACAAGACTGTGGATCACCTAACAGATTGTGGTCTGCTTCTCATTTTGGGACTGGTGCTAAAGTTTTGTTTCTGGTGAGAGAAAAAGCAAAGGAGCATTGCATCCCAGCAGAGTGAAGCTGTGGCGAGACCGGCACTAGTAGTAGCCAGGCAGTAGCTATTCACGCGACTCCCCTCTTTTCATTGTTTTTGACAAGCTAATTCTTTGTTTTCAGTAAGTGCTGCTTGATTTGTTTCTAACTTCAGAATATTTGCCTAAATACATCATCCCTAAATTTTCAGGGTCTATGTATTAGTTTCCCCTCAAGTGTTTGGCAGTGCCCTGTACAGATACAGACTCCTTGAGTGATATTTTTCCTGTAAAAGCACAATTGAAATTTTTCCAATACCTAGTTGCACACAGGTGACTAGTTTGCAGTGACAAGTACTGTCCCCAGAGCTGTAAACTGGATACTCCTGACATTGCTTTATATTCTCACTCCAACTTTCTAAACAATAAAAAGGTCTGTTGCCATGGATATAAACTTTCCCACTATCTCCATAACCAGATTGGTGGATATAGGCATCCTGAGGCAATTCAAAAATTGCCTCATGTTTACTGACAACCAGTTAATTCTCAAACAAACTAATATGTATGTATGTGAGAGATGTATTTATACAATGTCACTGGAGGAAAAGCTTTCAGATAAAAGTACTCCTAATGTCAATAAGGTTGTCAATAGAACACATGCTGCACCCATCACACATGATTCAAAGCAGACATATAGACCCACATATGCTGAGGCACTTAAATGTAACTTTCCTAAACCCCAAAGACCTCCTAGATAAAGCACACATAACAAATACCCTCAGCAGGCCCAAATGCACTCTTTCAAAACAATACCCACATCAACACATAGAGCCACATCTCATGGAGCCTCTAGTTCTAAGTCTATAAAGCAAGCCACCACACAATCCAACATTTTGGTCATTGGATACTCTATCATGAGACACACTGATGCCCCTGTCACTAGGCTGAGTAAGGAGAAAGTCACTGCCAGTTGCTTATCTGAGGCTAGGCTCCACCACATTACGAACACACTCAGGTCACTGGACCACAAGTGCCAGTATGACTCAGTCATAGTCCATGTGGGAGTAAATGACCTGAGACGTACCTCTCTAGACTATATGAAGAGAGACATCATGGACTTTTCAGAATATGTGTCTCAGGCTGGTATGAGCCTAGCATTGAGCAGCATTTGAGAGCATGGAAGGAGATGGTCAACAGACCAAGCTGCTTTGCCAGGGATCATCTGCACCTCTCCCCTCTAGACTTTGACAGTTCAGCTGGTTAATCTGGGTATCTTGAGAGAATGCTACAATTGTCTCATGTACACAGACAACCCTCTCCTCCTCCCAACAAACACAAATACATGTGAGAGATGCAACTATATAGCCAAACTGGAGGCTGAACTCTCTCAACTCAGGGCTGGCATGACTAGACAGGAGGAGATGGTAACCACACACACAACAATCCCAGTCCCACATAGACCTACCACAACTGCAAACCAAACACATAAAAACACAAAGACATACTCAGAGGCTCTAATAAAAAACTTACCAAAACAACAGAGGCTCCCAAAGCAGACATCCAAAAATCCACCACCTCAAAACAAAACACATGCAACACATACTTCAATAAATCAGTGTGTCAATCAATCACAGCCCTTAAGGCCAAACACAATGCCTGATACACTAGTAATAGATGACTCTATAGTCAGACACACTGATGTCCCGCTTACCAGGCTGAACAAGGAGAGGGTGACTGTGAGCTGCCTATCGGGAGCTAGGATCCGCCACATAACACAAGCACTCAGGTCACTCCAAAGCAAGTACAAATATGACTCCGTCATTGTCCATGCTGGCGTGAATGGTCTGAGACGTACCTCCCTGGACTACATGAAAAGAGACATAGAAGAGCTCTCTGATTATGTAGCCCAGGCTGGTATGACCCTAACCCTGAGCAGCATCTTGCCCTCACCAAGAATGATGCCACAATACAAAGACAAGATGATCAGCTTTAATAATTGGCTCAAGTACTGGTGTCATTCTAAGGGGATCCAATGTCTGTCTGCTTGGGATGACATGTTGGACAAGCCACGCTGCTTCGCAAGGGATGGCTTGCACCTGCCACCACTGGGCTTCCGGATATTGGCTAAGGCTCTTGCCACCCCCATAGTGCCTTTTTTAGGCAAGGCTCAAAAGACAAACCCACCTCCTTAGAAAACAAAAATGGAAAAAAACTAAGGGTAATGCTGCTCAACGCCAGAAGTCTAAATCTCAAGATGCAGGCACTCGATGCACTCCTCAGTATGGAGAACATCGACATCTGTGCAGTAACTGAAACCTGGTTCAAGGCTCCTGAGAGTACTACAGCGCTACCAGGCTATACCTCGTATCATGCTTTTCGGCCCCAAAACCCGGGCCGAACCACAAAGGGAGGGGGAGTGTCCATATTCATCAAGGACACCTACACCTCCAGGTTAGTAGCAACACATGAAGCATCGGAGACCATACAGGTGCAACTAACCATAGGCAAAACTGCTATACAACTGGTAGCATGTTACAGACCACCCTCCCAATCTCAGGAACCCCACTCAGCCTTCCTGAAGACATTGGAGGATATGAATGTATCACAAAATACCATCATACTGGGAGACTTCAACTACCCTAACGTAGATTGGGTAATTATTCTAGCCCTAACACCCTAGCCCAAAGGTTCCTGGAATTCATAAATTCAAATGCACTGGAGCAACTAGTCACCTCTCCCACTAGGGGAGATAATATACTAGACCTGATCATCACAAACATGGGGACAAAATGCTCCACACCGGAGGTATACCCCTCACTAGTGAGATCTGACCACAAACTAATCACCCTGGATATACATATCCCACCTCCACCCCCAGAACAAAAGACCACAGTGAAAAACTTCTCAAAAGCAGACTTCACTCTTCTTAAGACTGAGATGGTATCCTTTAAGCCCACTGGGCCAATGAATACCACATCCCACAATGCTGAATCCTTCACAAATGCTTTCTATGGACATCTCCAAGAATTCATGGATCATGCAATCCCAAATAAATCCAAGTCCCTCTCCACCAAAGGCAAGCATCCTGTCTGGTGGACCTCAGCCATTAACAAATTGTATAACAAAATAAGGAAGCTACTGCACGACAGAGCAAAATCCCATAAAGGGAAGACATCTCTGATCAACACTAGCAGAAAACTACGTTCTCTCATAAAAACATCCAAGGCCAACTTTGAGAGAAAAATCGCTAAGGACACTAAAGATAACCACAAAGCCTTCTTCAGCTATGTTAGAAACCTGGGCGGAAACCCACAGATATGCTCAGAGTTAGTTCACAACAACAAAAAATACACTGAACCCACAGATATTGCCAACATTCTGGCTGACAGGTTCAGTACAAATTTCTCCCCTCCCTCACCCCCAAAAGAAGAAATACTTATCCCAGCTGAATGTAATCTCCCTGTCATCTCAGATGTCCAGGTGAGAGCCGCCCTCAGCAAAGCTAAAAACACAGCATCAATGGGACCTGGCGGTATCCCGGGTTGCGTGCTACGTGAACTCCAAGAGGAGCTAAACCTGCACATAAAAATGCTATTTAACCTTAGCCTTACTACAGGATATGTACCTGAACACTGGCGTACAGCAACAGTGGTCCCACTCCACAAAGGGGGTACCTCTACAGACCCTGGGAACTACCGCCCCATAAGCTTAACCAGCCTGGTCTGCAAAGCTATGGAAAGAATCATTATGGAACTCATAAACAGAGACATTGGGGACCTACAGACACTTTATCCCACCCAGTTCCGCTTTGTAAAGGGCAGATCCTGCCTTTTGAACCTGGTTGACTTTTTCGAGACAGTCAGTAGAGCCATTGATGAGTGCAAAGCAGTCCATACAGCCTACCTGGACTTGGCTAAGGCCTTCGACACAATACCCCACTCAGACATCATAGATAAGCTCAACAGCTTAAATGTAAACCCTTATGTCACTAGATGGGTTGCAAACTGGCTAAAGGACAGAACCCATAAAGTTAAAATCGCTGAAGCAATGTCAGACTCAAAGCCAGTCACAAGTGGTGTCCCACAGGGATCTGTCCTGGGACCCCTTTTGTTCAGCATTTATTTCTCAGATGTTAAAGCAAACATGGGAGGGTTGTGGCTGACAAAGTTCGCAGATGACTGCAAACTAGGCACCATAGTTGATACACCAGCGGACACATACATCCTACAAAAAGGCCTAACAGAAGCGGACAACTGGTGCGGAGTCATGGCCTTAAACTAAATGCCAAAAATGTATAGTCATCCCTTTGGGAAAAACAAAGTACCCACAAATTATCACATAGACAGCAACCCACTGAGTACAGAAAAAGTAATCAGAGACCTAGGGACCCAAGTCGACAGCGACCTCTCATTTGACACCCACATTGCCAAAGTGGTTAGAAAGACATTCTACCTTGCACACCTTATCATGAAGGGATTCACATCCAGATCCAAGGATGTCATTGTACCCCTATACGCCTCCCTCATCAGACCCATGATTGAGTACAATGCCCCATTTGGTATGTACCTCACCCGGCATTTGCAACAGCTGGAGAGACCACAAAAGTACCTCACCAAGAGGATCAAAGGTCTCCAACATATGTCTTATTCTGCCAGACTAAAGAAACTCCAGCTCTATTCAGTAGCATACCGCCTGCTCAGAGGTGATCTGTGCCTGACGTACAAGGCCATGTCCAATCAGGAACTGACGGACATGCTCCACCTCAAAAAATCCAAATCCATCAGAACCACGAGAGCTAAAGACTTAAACCTCGGCACAAGTATAAATAGGACATGCTGGAGGGATAGATTCATAACCCAGAGGCTTCCCATGCTCTGGAACAGAATTGCAGTTCATGTTAGGCAGAGCTCCTCACTAACTCTCTTCAAGAGAAATCTTGATGAGTGGATGGGAGATCGTAAGTTTACCCCAGGGGTCACATCTGTGTCACTACTAGACAGGGGCACAGTAAACTAATTCTATTATATAAGGGGACCTTCACTGTGTCACTACTAGACAGAGGCACAGTATTCTAAATCTATTCTGTGCATTTTTGTACCATTTCATGGGGTGGCGAAAGCCACATCACTATGGCTAGGCTTACAAATGCCCCAGGGCAGATAGCCTGGTACTAAACTATGAAACTATGAAACTATGAAAACATTGTCTTCCCTCATAGTACCTTTTTTAGGCAATGCCAAACTGACATATTCTGACATAGCAAATCAAAATCAAGATAATCTAAAGGTATTACTGCTTAGTGCTAGGAGTCTAAACCAAAAACTCCACTCCCTAGAAGCTCTCTTCACCCTAGATAATACTAACATCTGGGTAGTCACTGAGACATGGTTTAAAGGGGCAGTTGTTTTACTATCAAAATGAAGAATGGAGGTTCGATGAAAATGGGAATGTCGAACGTCAGTTGGCTGATTCCCATACTGCCAATCTTCAAATCTTTGAGTGTCCTTTGCAGCGAATGCGACTGTACATTCGCTTATACGTGGTCGATGTAATGAATAGAGATCGTTGTACAGTGTGGATCAGGAAATGAATCCTTTTCCTCACTATAGTGTGATCTTAGAGTTGGAATATATAGTTTGTAGGGAATGTGTTTGTGTGTGTGTGTGTGTGTGGGGGGGCACAGCCCCCTACAAGGGGGGTGTGAGTTACAGCATTGTGCAGTACTGAACTGCATCTGTTCATACTGCTGAAAAGTAGGCAGGTGAAAAAGGATGTCAAATAATACCGAATTTGCATTCGTCAGTATGACATTTGACATTCTAATCTAATTAATATGCAGTATGTCAGTAATATGAGTCAAAAACATGAATGGATTTTGTTTTTAATTTTGTGGTTTTAATAGTAAACTGCCATGGCGAGCACACCAACAGTGCAAGGTTATAATGCCTTCCACACATTTACACCATCTACTACACAGACAGGAACTAAAGGTTGAGGTGTCTCGATTTACATCAAAAATAAATATACCTCAATGCTGGTCAAAAAGGACAATGCACTGGAGCTGCTCCATGTTCAATTCAGCATGGGTAAAATCCAATACCACTTCCTTGCAAGCTATAGGTCCCCCTCTATGACCAAGGAAACCCATACCACGTATTTAAACTTAATGGAAACACTCATCATCCAACCCAATACCATACTTTTAGGTGACTTTAATTACCCCACTATTAACTGGGAATCCTATATGACACCAAATGTACAGGTACACAGATTTCTGGATTTTGTAAACATAAACTCCCTGTACCAGATTGGTAGTACACCAATCAGGGATGCAACCATACTGGATCTGGTCCTCCCTAATATGGAAGAGTGCTGCACACTCCCTACTGTAATGTCTTCCCTGGTAAGGTCAGACCACAATATGGTCTCTTTTGAAGTAAAAATAAAACCTGGACGCCCAGCTATACTTGGAATATTCAGGAACTACTCTAAGGCTAACTTCTTGCTATTAAGTGATAACCTGGCAAAATTTCAAGCCCCCATAAACCCTGAGAACACTGCTGCCTATGTAGAACTGTTTATATAAACCTTGTACAAACATGCTAATAGCTGCATAGAGGCAGCTGTACCCACCAGGAAGAAGTACAGAACTAACTCAAAAAACAAGCTACCCTGGTGGAATCACAAAGTCAATAGGCTCTGTAACAGAAGGAGGAAAATCATGGTAAAAATTAGGAGGTGCGGCATCTAGCAGGATAAAAGCACTCTCATCAAACTAAACAAACAACTCAGAGGACAACCACAAAGCATTCATTATCTATGTCCGCAGCCTCAAAGGCAATACACAATTGTGTGCAGAGCTCATTGTAAATGGAGCCACCTATACTGAGTCAGAAGATATAGCAAACCTACTGGACAACAAATTCAGCTCCAACTTTCCCCCTCCCCCCCCAAACTTCCTTGAGGAAATCCCATCACCAGGGAACAGACCCTTAATGCTCTCTCTATGGCCAGGAACACTGCATCAATGGGCCCAGACAATATCCCAGGATGCCTTCTAAATAGCATGAAACATGACCTATCAGGCCCTCTGGAATTACTATTTATTTACAGCCTCCAAACAGGCTTCATGCCTCATGAATGGAGAACAGCAACAGTCAACCCTCTGCACAAAGGTGGGCCATCTACAGACACTGGAAACTACAGACCCATAAGTCTCACTAGTCTAATATGTACAGTTTTGGAAAGAATTATGATGGAAATGATCCAGAGTGATACAGTAAACCTGCAGACACCAGACCCAACCCAGTTTCTGGTTTGTCAAGGGCAGGTCATGCTTACTCAATCTGGTATACTTCTTTGAGAAGGTCACCAAAGCAATGGATGAGGGCAAAATAGTTCACACTGCTTACCTTAACATGACCAAGGCATTTGACACAATACTCCACTTGGGCATTGTTGACAAACTCAAGAGGTTAGGAACAAACCTGCATGTCACCCGGTAGAGATAGCCAGCTGGCTCACAGGCAGGACCCAGGAATTTAGAATTGGGGAGTCCACCTCTACAAAGAGGCCAGTCACAAGTGGAGTCCCTCAGGGATCGGGCCTTGGACTGCTCCTTTTTGTCATTTACTTCTCTGAAATCAAGGCCAATGTCAATGGTCTCTGGCTGACTAAATTTGCAGATGATTGCAAATTAGGAGCTGTCATTGAATCCCACGCTCACACAAATGTTCTCCAAGAAGGGCTGAGACAGACAAACAACTGGTGTCAGAGCCATGGTCTAAAACCAAATGCCAAGAAGTGCATAATAGTGTCTTTCAGGAAGTCATCCACCCCTGGTTACTATCATATAGACTACACACCCCTTAGAGTTGAACCAGTAGTCAGGGACTTAGGAACACACATAAACAATAATCTAGCTTTTGACCATCACATGTCTACAGTAATGAGGAAATCATTCTGTGTTGCTCAACTTATAAACAAAGGTATGGCGTCTAAGTCCAAGGAAGTCATTGTTACACTGTATTCAGCATTCATCAGATCTGTCATTGAGTACAGTATCCCCTTTGGTATGTACCTAACCAGGCATATTCAACAATTACAACATCCTCAGAGGTTCCTCACTAAAAGAATACAGGATGTAAGTAAAAGGTCCTATGCAGACTGCCTTAAGGCCCTATCCCTGTATTCTGTCTCCTACAGGCTTTTGAGGGGATATCTATGCCTGGCATACAAGGTATTGTCAGACTCCACTTTGATGTACCTCCTGCATATCCACAGAGCAAAACAGCACCAGAATTACACATTCTAAACACTTAAACCTTGCCTGTGGTATAAATAGAACTTGCTGGAGAGACAGGTATGTATCCCAGAGACTTCCCCGCCTCTGGAACAGGCTCCCCACTGATGTGAAGCAGAGTTCCTCCCTAACCCAATTCAAGTGCAACTTGAACAATTGGATGGGGAACAGGAAATTCATCCCTGGTTTGGCACCGATGTCTCTAATGGACACAAACAACCTGTAAATGGTTCATCTCCCAGGCTCCTGCTTGTAAATGTTTCATCTCCCAGGCCCCTGCTTATACTTATCAAGGGTATCAGAACTTGTCAGAGATTTGGGATGCATGGCTAGGCTTAAAAAGGCCCTAGTGTTTGTTAGCCTAGTAAACACCTATAAACCTATTAACCTATAACAAGGCACTGGTCACTAAGTACATTTGCAAGTATGTTCAAAACATTGTACTTATGTGATATGTTACTATGACAGTATCTAAGAGTCATACCCTTGTATTAGCCAGGGTTTTCTCCAAGCAGCATAAATAACTATTTGAGAAAATTATGGAATGTCAAATGTCTGTAGGATGAGCTTTATTAGGCCCAAGCCAGTTAAAGTTATAATGCTGTAGTAGAATGATTGTTTTTTGGATTGTCAAGTTTTGTTTTAGTGTGACTCCCTAGAGTCAGTTCCTCATCTAGCCACCTGGTGTCTAATCACTAGTGAGATGCCATTCTTTATAATATGTGTCTCAGCATTATTTTATGCAAGTAGAAGTACATGCCCGCTTACTCTCTGTGCAGACCTGTTGTTGACAAATATAGTATAATTGTCATGGATATATATACTAAGACAAGTAGATCATCTTTAAGTCAATACTCTGTTACTACTAGGGTATTTAGGTTTTCAGGCTGAATCCAAGTTTCAAGGATGGCCCATTTATTTTTTATACTTCTGATGCTTAGCAGTCCAGTTTTAGGCCCCTTAGATGCCTAGTGAAATGATTTTGGGAAGGATTAGTATGGTGATTCAGGTAGAGGTCACCAGACCTAAACAGTTTTAGGATGGGGGAGATACAAGACTTCTAGGATATGATTTTTTTAATTCTTAGTGCATTTCCAGGTGTATTTATCATAGTTTAATAAAGATAAGCTAATGCAGAACCTCTTCTTAAAAGAGAAGAAAAAGGGGGGAAAGGAGGTTAGAGTTAAGGCAACAACACCCAGGAGGGGCACAACCCACCCAGAGTTCCTTAACACATACAGCTATTTAATAAATTTCTAACCAGAAGGTATGTAACCACGTAACACATTAGCACCTGTATACACAAATTTTTCAGAACCTAAGTTCATACACTGTGCACAGACCCAAGAACAGTATAAACTTGAATAAATTACCAGTAAATATAAGTATCACTCAGATGGAGTTATGAGAACAATCAAGATTATTTATCTAGACATTTTGAATATATAGAAGAATGGCAGAATAAGTAAGAAAGATGTACTTCTTATGAAATGCAGTTCAGAAATCAAATTGTTTCCTAAATGCTACTGCCTTCTTTTACATTACAAGAGGTGAAACTAGATTGCTAGATGCTATAAAGTAGGCAGCAGTGCTGTGAATCAATTTAAAAGGGTAGAAACTAGAAAAGCTAGATGCAGAAAAGCAGCCAACTATATTATTATGTAAAATGCATATAAACTGGATTGCATAATCAACACTAATTTGAAATAAATGTGTTTTGTAAAATAAGTCAGGAATGAATGTCTCCTACTATAATCCATCTTGTGTGCATCTCTAAAACAAAAGAGGTATGTTTCTTCACATCCACAGAGAAACACCCCATAAGGTGGGTAATTGGGTGGATGGTCTTGGTGCCTTTCCTGTGCTCTAGCATAGAACATTCCAGTGGATCTGCAAGTGTACGTTCAGACCTGAAGCAGGTAAGAAATCTACAGGCCTTATCTCAGAAACATATCTTGCAACTGATTGCTTTTTATAGCTAGTATTTTTTCATCTATTTTATATTAAAAACAGATAAATTCACGTTTTGCTGTGGGGCAGGAAGGATTCTTAACATTTCATAACCTATGAAAGACTGCAGTTTTAGCAACAACATAGTGGTCAATATGAAAACTAGATACACTGCTTTTAACTTCTATAACTTAGTACAAGAATGTACAAAGTATAATTGCATATAACAAATGCACATAGTAATTATAAAGTACAGCAGCTTCCACAAAAATTGTAATTGTGACAGTAGAGCACAATCTTGCCTCTATCTCTTGTAGTCAATACATTTCTAAAACGTAAATGTGGATAAAAGACTTGTAGGGAGCGATGTGAAATGGCCATTAATCCTGTTTTATATATGTACAGTATGTATGTATTTATATAGTTAATAGTCATTCATTTTCTTTCTTGTGACAGTAAGCAGTATGTCAATATTTGAGTCGCAGTTTGTTAAGTACAGAATATCGAAAATGTTCTGATGCTACAATGCATATGTGACTGAAATCTGCTTAGTAATGAAAGGATATAGGGCTTCCACTGAGTATATGAACATTTATTTATAGTATAATTTGCAACATAGAAGTTTTGTACTGTTAGTAACAGACATTTACTGGGAATGACAAGTGATATGTGCCTGTTGTCTGCCATTGGTTCACTTAAGTATCACAATTACTCAGACGGGCAATAAAAACTGACAGCTGTTTGGATATATATATATATATATATATATATATATATAGAGAGAGAGAGAGAGAGAGAGAGAGAGAGATTAGCAGAAATCATTACATATCTCTACAAATGTAGGTTTGATTTCTGAGAAATAATGTTTTAGTCACATGTTTTAAGATGTGATTTGACCATTATATGAGCTTCTATTCCTAATCCTTGAATAACATACAGTTTTAAAAAAAACAAGGCCACAAGTGGCATGCATAATCAAGCACAACAGCTTTGCAAATAGGTCTGGACTACTGTAGTAAATTAATGGGAATAAATAAAGCAAAAATCAGACATAAAATGTAAATAAACAAAACAAACAAAAAAACGTTTTGCAGCTTGTAACTAACTCTGGGATAAGCAGTAAGGTGCTGCTATGAAGGACAGAACATAAAAAAAACCAAACAAAAAAAATAAAACATAGTTACTAGGCATGCAGTTCAGGAGACTATCAATGGGTCTAATCCAAATTCCCATTTGCCCCAAACCACTGTCTGGTTAAGTGATTCGAGTATGTAGGCAAATGAGCAAATGAAGGCTGAGGGAATCACTCCCCTGCATCACAGGAAATAGCGCATTAACAACTTATAACCTTAATCCTCTGCCTGACTAAAACATAAGAACTGCAATATGTTATCCATTGTTCGTGTGAAGTATTTATGAAGTATTCTTAAATATATCATAATTCAACGATTGCTGATAAAGATGTCCCTTTTAAATGAACATGAAAAATACTGTTGCTTTGAGAAGCAGAAACCTATTTCATATAACTAGCTACAGGAAAATTCTAAAGAATACCCATGTGCTAACATCTAAAACAAGGAAATGACAAACTGCCTTTGTTTTTTGCTTTAAATCATGATTTTAGCTATCTGCATCTCTGGAACAGCTTGTGGTTCTAGCAGTTTGATTTCCCATGTAACCACAGGAAGCAGGTGATAACACAGAATGCTATAAGTATCTGCCAGACTCCATGTGACACATACTTTAAGTATTACTTCACTTTCCATATAAAATTTTGCATCCATAACTAACGCCTGGGCAGTTGTGCCATTTCCTTAGCTTGGCTTGTCGCTGCATGCCTTGCCAAGAACATATCTAGTTCTGTAGTGACTCACTCTGCATTCTTAGCTTTTATATCCCTGTGGAAACGGACACTTCACAGTACTCCAGCTGTTCCTACAGCCCACTTCTAAATGTCTGTCTCGCCTGCTCTGGTTTTGCTTCATGCTGGGCAGTATTAATGCCGTCAAGGCATGAGATATTTTCAGGAGTGCAGTACTATGACAGAGTTATGCAAGAACTGGTGAATATTATTTGCTGCATCTTCAGTAACAGTCTCTTAGTTTCTCTTTGAAGGCTCAGTGGGACTGCAGAGGGTAGGCACAGGTAAAATGCCACTAAACAGGGCAAGGAGATGAGGGAAGACAATATGTGGAGTGTAGTGCTGTGGAAGGTGTGGCAGTAGGTGTCTGGGTGGGAGAGGCAACCAACGCATAGACTGTTTTTCAGTAATGTATCATAAGGCTTAGTGTGATGATTTCTTCTTTTAGATTTCTGTACTTCAGGCATATTGCAGGGCATATTGGGCATGGTAAACTTGTTTGCAGGCATCACAAAAATAACAATAACACTGGATGGGTCTGCAAGCAAGACTGATTCATGACAAATTCATTAAGGAGGAAGGAGATGGCCCTAATTTATTTGTTAAGAATACATAAAGAACAATTATTACATTTCTTTAGGCCTTACTTAGAGAAAGAAATGAAATCTGAAAGTACCATAGTTTAAGACATAAGAGAATGATCCAGGGACTACAAAAATGGGGTACAATAACTTAAACTATACATCATAGATGAGAAAAGATGAAGTTCATGTTATACAAATACTCCAATATGTGAGTAGGAAATTCAATGGCAACTAAAAGGCTTATAAATAAGATAGAGCTTCAAATTAGCTGTGGTAACAATTAACTAACAAACAACAAAATCAGAAACTTTTTCACTGGAAAACTAGTTTTAGGATGGGATGCCATAAATTGTTAAGATAGTATCATATAAAATGTCAGGTAGCCTCAAAGGGGACTGGGATATGGCAAGGGAAACTGATTACAGGAGAGGGAAGAGAGTAGCTTCACATTGTGGTTACTTTTTACAGACACAGACAGAAATGTATTTACTTACATAATTTTTAAAATTAGTTAAGAAACCATTTACAATGGTGACCTTGGGCAGCAAAAGCTGCTGAGTTCAGAAACACAAAAAAGTGCTGTAAAACACATATGTCACTGCAGGTCAGTAGCATCAGCCCTCTGCAGCCGTAGTAAATTACAAATTATCGAATGGAAATCCATCACTGTGCAGTCTTGTAAATTATTTAGAATGTGCAAACATTCAAATGAGACGTGATTATAAAGGGCATGACTTGACATTCAAGCAAGTCAGTACATTCGTGTAGCACAGAATGAAGCTCACAATTTCTGAACATTAACATTAATAGCCATGGATGGCAGTTATGTCCTGTGAGCATAACATTTTATAGAAGGGCACATTCATTTTAAAATGTTAGTCCTCTTGTGTGTGGTAATGATATGAGGTATAATTTTCCTTATATATGTAGGATAGAGTATATATATCTGGGTTACAGAATGGTATAGCATCACATTCTTGTGTGGTATTTTAGTTTACTGTAAACCATGCTTAAAATGTCTGTTAGGGCAAAGTGTTACAGCACATACTGACAATCCCAGCTTGGTTATTCATATTGTTATTCAGTCAGGGTGAACACAAGTAGCGCCAGAGAAGCACCATACAAACTTACATGCGACATGAGTTCTGACCTTACAAGTGAATGAGCTTTAGAGATGGAATGAGACGGCTCGGTCATTTAGTTTCTGTGGCATTCATGAGCTTTGTCAAAGACTGCATATTTGTACCATATGGATGTAGCAAACAGGTACATTTGGAGCTCAGTATATGAATGCCTTAATCAGTGCCAATAGTCCAGAGGACATTCAGGTTCAAGTCAACTGTGATCTTTTTTTTAAACGTCCTTGTAGCTCTCTACTATCAGCCATGTCCCATAGACCTTCCTCCATCTTCCACTCTGACATTCCAGGCACCTCTCTTGCTTATCCCAGATAGGCCTGAGCTGCGACTTATGAGTATGAAGCAACAGTTGGCTGCCTTTGTCACAGTTTTTTTGAAAAGATAGGCCCCATTTCTAGGTAGTAGAGGTTAATATGCTGTTAAAGATGCCAGCATATTACAGTAAACTACAGAAATAGCACAACATTGTTACTGCTGGCATAAAATTATAGAAATGTTTGCAGAAGTCATAAAATATAAAATTCAGAGTACTACCAACTGGAAAATGAACAAGTGCTCAGATAATAGCATTTGGCCAAAATGTATACTTGTTGAAGAAGGTCTGTGCATTAAGAGTTTTGCCTTGTCCTGGGGTGCAGTGACTTCACTGTTAATCAGATTCTGTGTGAGGATGTAGGGATTGTAAAGCCTTATGTATGACAGTATAACAGCTTGCTTTCCAGAGACAAACAACTAATCATTAAATGATTTGGTCTTCTGTTAACTGACAGTGACCTGTCATAATTCCAATTTACATTATAGGATGTGTGTGTGCAATAATTTACAATGCATATACCATAATGAATATGTTGACCTGTAGTAAGAATAGCTGCCTCTTTTGTTCTGGCACAGTGTAGGCCAAGTAGCAATATGTTCTGTAAACAACAAGGATGTAAAATGCACACGGAGGTGTGATGAAAGAAGGCCATTACTCTATTGAGGTTTTCCAAATTCTTCAGCTAACCTTAAGCAGCTGCCCCTTACATCATTTTTGCTCTAGCAAGAAAATGTTATTCTTTATTTATTTATTTATTTTACATTTGTTGACTGGGAAAGTCCAACTGGAACGAGGTCCATTTACAGCGGAGGCCCGGGGAGAAAAGCTCCACATTAAACAATATTTGCAATGGTAATTATACAAGCAAAAAGACAAATCACACAAGAAATAATATGTATTTACAATGGATTGTTCCAAGCAAGCTTAAATTGCAGATAATTAGGCCCCAGATGGCAGTCAACTGAGGAGTTTAACACTGTAGCATGTAGACAGTAAGCAGAGAAGAGAGGAAGGTAAGAAGGAGTGGAAGAGAGAAGGAAAGTATTTATGTGATGCAAGGACAGAGCCAGGAATCCATGAGGTGTGACTTAAGTGAGTTTTTGAAGTGTGATATAGATGGTGCAGAAGACACATTCTGGGGGAGGTCATTCCACTTTCTATCTATGGCAATAGTTGTGCTATGGTTTGGGCGGAAGCCATGCTGTGTGAAGGAGGGGAGATTATGTGAATTTAAGAAGTGCATCACTTGAGCGTGAATGCATTTCTCAAGGAGCTTAGATGGGGGGATAGGATAGCAATGGGGCGGTAGTTTGATAGCTCATAGGAGTTGCAGCCTTTGTGTAGAGGGATAATATATGACACTTTCCATAGTTGAGGGATGTATGCTTCCTGTATGGAGCGATTGATAAGAACTGAGACAGGGTAAGCTAAGGATTCCACTGCTATTTTTAGGAAGTTAGCGGGTAGACCATTGTCTGCGAGAGTGGTAGGTTTCAGTTTTAAGAGTAGTTTTTTTTTAATTATGGAGGTTGGTATGGGTGAGAGTGTAAAGGAAGGTATATTATTGTGACTTGTAGTGGGGGTGGATATATTATTCCTGGATAGTTGGGTAGATAATGGCAGAATAGATTCTGTGAAGTGATGATTAAATTGAGAAGCTATGTCATCATTATTAGTGTTGGTGTTAGGAGCTGAGGGGGTAGTTTTGCCGGATTTTAGAAGGGAATTGATAGCTTGCCAGAACTTTTGGGGGGTTTTGGAGTGTTTGTTTTGGATACCTAGGAAGTAGTTCTGTTTATCCAGTTTTGTTTGTTTTTTGGCCTGATTCCGAAGTTGTTGGTAGTTTTCTCTGTCTAGGTTAGTGTTATTCTTTTTCCAGATATTCCAGGCTTTATTTCTGGACTTTAGTAAGGCTCTTGTGCTCCTAGTCAGCCAAGGGGCATAGTTTGCTTTAGTTCTAAGTTTTCTAATGGGAGCGACTGTATTAAGGACATTCATAAAAGTACTATTGAAGAACTCAACTACCTGGTCTAATGCCAGAGTTTGTAATGGGTGCCAGTTACATTGCTTTAACATACTGTTAAGAATTTGTGGGTTTAGTTTGTGTTCGTCCCTAATTTGCTTATAAACTAAGGGTTTGGGTATGTTTACACATTTCCGAAGGAGGAATGTGGGGAAGTGATCACTAAGCTCATCATGTAGACAGCCCACTTGGTAATTTTGTTTGGGGAAGTTTACTAAAGTCCAATCAAGGATTGATTGTTTTTGGGATTTTCTGCCAACTCTAGTGGGTTCTTGGATTAGTTGTGAGAATCCAAATAAGTTAATATGGTTAGAGGGATTGTTAGAGTTGCAGGCTAGCCAGTCTAAGTTTAGGTCGCCTCATAGGATAGTTTCGTGAGGCAGGTTGACTGTAGCCCATTGTAGGATTTCCTTGATTATAGGAGAGTCGTTTCCTGGATGGATGTAACTACAGAGAATGTTGATTCTTGCTTTGTTGTTTAGAGATAAAACAGAGCCTAATGTTTCGGCATTCAGAAATTTGGGTAGAGGGGTTTGCAGAGGCTGGAGGTTAAGTGTTTTTAAATAGAATTGCAACTCCACTTCCCTTCTTGGCACCTCTGTCTAGTCTTAGGATGTTATAACCTGGGGGGGGGGGATTTCTTCATTTTGGGTGCTGGGTTTTAGCCAGGTCTCAGTAATGGTTAGTATATCAGGGGAGTAGTGGGCTATGAATGTGTGCAAGTCATGTAGTTTGTTAGATATGCTTCTAGACTTAAAGTTAATAATAAGTAGGTCTGATGTCTGTTTGTCTGAGAGTATGTTATTGCATGGACCTGGGTTGGGGTGTATGTCCCCTGAGATTAGTAGCCATTTTTTTAAGGAATAGTTTGAGTGTGTGTGTGTGGTTTTGGAGTGGACTGAGTAATCACCGTTTGTGGAATTACTGGGTATGCCATGTTAAGGAAAAGTATGATAAGACATTTTACAACAAATAGACTATAACTGAGCGATCACATATATATGTTTACATGTCTATGGGCAATTGCATAGTGGTCAAAGCATATACGATCAAAAAGTAAAAACTGTCCTAGACCCATGTTAAAGCTCATCCTGGAGTAGTGTGAGCAGTATGAGGCTAGAGTTTGGACAATTATTCCCTGTAGGTCCCGTGTCAAAACAGTCCAAGACTTTCAACAGTTACTGTTCAATCACTTAAGTGTTTTGATCATTTTTGTTGTGATGTGGGATGTATTGACTTTTGCTCAGTTTATGTTTATGTTTCTTTACACACACACACACACACACACACACACACACACACACACACACACACACACACACACACACACACACACAAGTAAATCTGACCTTACTCAGAAAGTTAAATCTGGCCATGGCAGGATATCTTACATAGTTTCCAATGGTTTACTATTGTTTCTTCGAACGGAAAAACATTTTCCGTTCAGAAAAATGAATAGTAATACCGAAATGAAACAAAACGAACGGTGACAATGTCGAACCAAATGCTCGACGCATTTGACTTGACATTATTGTTGAAACCACCAAGTGATAGCTGTATAGGAGCTGATGTAAATCAGACTCCTATTCACCAAATCACGTTTTTGCAGGGGGGCAAGCCCCCCCTGCCCCCCTCTACTTATATATTCTAACTCTGAGATCGCACTACAGTGGGGATGTGAATGAATTTCCACTCCCCACTGTACCGTGATCTCCATGCTGATAGTCGACTTAGACATATGTGAATGCAGTAGTGCATTCGCATAAGTGTATTCGACTATCTGGTTCACAAATGTTTGTGCGCTCGACATTCTGATGTTCAGCACATTGCAGCTGACAGAATGTCGTTCGCACAAATGTATGCAAACCGTTTCCAACTGTCCAGTTGACTTTTACTAACAAAAATGGTAACAGATTCAGAGTTTCTCACATATCTTAGCAAATACATAAATATATAAAATCATGAATGCCTTTGCTCACTTCCATTCATACTGACATTATACTTTATCCCATGCAGGAGGCTTTGCCCAACTACATAATCCCTAAAAGTGTTGTTTATGTTGCTAGCTGTCGTGTCATTTTTTGTTTTATTGGAGCCTGGTGAGCTGTGATGGAAACAGTTTCAAGAATGGCAGACATGGTGGTTGTGATCAGGATCACACTTTTTTTGTACAAGCTTGCTCTTGTCTTTGGAGCAAGGCGTAACTTCAATGCATGTTTATTTGACACAAACAAAGGTGAGCAGTAGTGAGACTGTTAGATTAGACAATAATTTTGAGACCACTGTATCTCAGAGAATTCTACTTACTCCAAGGTACAGAGATTTGTTGTTGGTATATATAAGGAGAAGGGCTATGGGAGTGCAGTAACCCTCATCATGGGAACAGCGGACACTCTGCAAAAAAATTTTCTAATATTATTACAGCAAATGTTTAGTTTCTTGAACTTTGGCAACATAGATTGTTATATTATATTGCAGATCCTTTTATGACAGATGCCATGAATAAATAATAAATGATAGAAGATTCAAGGTGTGTGTGTGTGTGTGTGTGTGTGTGTGTGTGTGTGTGTGTGTGTGTGTGTGTGTGTGTGTGTGTGTGTGTGTGTGTGTGTGTGTGTGTGTGTGTGTGTGTGTGTGTGTCTGCGTGTCTGTGTTTGTTTCTATGGCATCTGTATGTCTGTGTATCTGCACCATGCACTTATAGGCTCTTCCTGATGTTGTCCAAGCACTTCTGAGTCTTCTGTGTATTCAGTGACATATGCCTGGATCCCATAACATTCAGATAGCGCAGAGGACAGCGTCTGTCATCTTGCTTCATAATCTAGTTCTAAGACCTCCTCCACCTAGTAGCACAGTTATTTAGCATCAGTCACATATTTAACCCCTACATACTATGGTTACCACCACTGATGTTCACATAGGGTGGCTTGAGTCTGTGCTAGGACACTCTTAGGACACCTTACCCCTATGTGCTGGTATCATTCAAACAGCAGTTGTAAGCTACTGGCCATGAGCCTCCCTTTAGGTGTGTACCCCTTCCTCCTTAAGTGATAATACCCTCTCATGGCCTGACAATCATGGTTCTGGATCACAAGGACTACCTATTTTATACCAGCATATTGTCTTGTCCCTATTGTTCTCCTCACCTATTCTGCAGATGTGTGGGCCTGGTCTATATCAGAACATCAAAGTTTTAAAACTTTGAATGTTCTAATATCGACCTGTTTTGAGAAAACGCTAAAAATAGCGAAGCTTCAGAACATCAAATTCTTTCCTAGGGAAAGAATTCGGTTGGCCGGTTCTGTGGCTTCGCTATTTTCAGCGCTGTGGTGGAAATTTACAGGTCGGGTTCAGGTAAGTGTGCGATTGTGTGGTTGTTAGGATTAGGGTGCAGGTTAGGTGAGTTAGGGTTAGGGGTGGGTTAAGTGAGTTAGGGTTAGGGTGCGGGTTAGGTGAGTGTGCGATAGTGACAGACCTTAGGGTTAGGGTTTGGGTTAAGGTAAGTGGACAGATAGTGTCTGTATAGTTTAGTGTAGGGTTAGTTGTAGGATTATAGGTGTATGTGTGTGTATTGATGTTTTTTAGGTGTGCTTATATTGTGTGTATGTGTTTCGGAATAGCAACTTTTTTCCCAAGAAAAAAATTTGCTGTTCTGAATGTTCGATATTATGTGGTTTAGATATTTTAGGTTTGATGAAATAGCGTTCGCTATTTTCATCTTTCGATAACGTGATATAAACGCGTGTGGGCCATACAAATGAACCAATGTCACCTGGGTCATTGTGGCAACTTCATCCCTCTATACCAGTGTAGATGGCTGTCTCTGCTGGACTTACAGACTTTGGCATATACTTATATGTCCACATATCTATTATATTACATCTATTGTACTGTGTCACGTTTTACATCTATGTTGTATTTCTACCATGAATTGTGGATGAGCATTTTGCATGGAAGATGCAAAGTTACCTTTTATATTTTGTGATACTGCCTACGTTTGTGAGGCTTCCTTTGGAAACTGTGCTTTGGTGATAATAACTCCATTATAATGCCTTATGGTTACTTTTTGTAGGTACTGATGCATACACATATATCTGTTGCTCATAGCTATGTCATGTTCTCAGTATATAAAACTGTTTGCCATCTACAGTTGTCGATAATGGTAAGCCATATCCAATAACCATCTACAGTTAACTGCATGCCTATGTGGCTGTATAGAAAAGTGAATCACTATGATGTTCGGATAGAGGATGCTTTATTTTATATATATATATATATATATATATATATATATATATATATATATATATATATGTGTGTGTATGTGTATGTATATATATGTATATGTATATATATATATATATATATATATATATATATATATATATATGTGTGTGTGTGTGTGTGTATGCATGTATGTATATATATATATATATATATATATATATATAATATATATATATATATATATGTGTGTGTGTGTGTGTGTGTGTGTGCGCGTATGCATGTATGTATATATATGTGTGTGTGTATATAGTTTGTGTATATGTGTGTGCGCGTGTGTGTGTGTGTGTGTGTGTGTGTGTGTGTGTGTGTATATATATATATAGAGAGAGAGAGAGAGAGAGAGAGAAAGAGAGTATCTGAACATATAAACATAATTTAAGCAAAGCCAACATACACTGTTTCAATGCATTAGACAAAATCTGTCTTGTTAATGTTAAAATTCATGTGCATATCACATATGAACACTTCTATAGCTCCCCTTTAATTACTTCAATATTGTGGGAGTACAGTGGTGTATGACCTTTTGGATGGATGAAAAGCATTGCAGGCCACATATACCTCATATTCTGTCACAAATCCTTTCTCCTTATAGCCTTCAAAATATTATTGACAACCATCATTTTCACCAATAAGGGTCACATGTGCAAGGAGTAACACAACAATGTCCATGTCCAAAACCAAAGGCTCCACCTGTCTTCATTCAGTGAATACAAACAGGGACTGACAAAACACTATCTTTGATTTCAAAAGAGGAAGTAGGTTCACTATGCCAAAACACTTTGGAGTTATACATTGGCAAACACTACCAATGTACAACTTCAAAACAAAGGGATAGTCCGTGGCCTGCATTGGTGAAGCAACAGCTCCATCTATGTGAGGGACTCAGCATTACAGGCAGTAACTCATGGAAAGCCAGGCTGCCTGCAGTAGCAACTTTCTTACTGGTGGAGCTCTACTGCTACAGTGTGGGACATGTGAGAGGGAGGCTGAGGACCTCCCACATGTAGTTAGGTGGTTTGGAAGCCTCACTAAACTTCAATTGGCATGACTTGCACAATCAGTTAAGTTAAAGTGTGAAGAAATGCTCAGGTGGTCTGAGAAAATACTGCTATGAAAGGCATCCTACCTGTCATGCCTGCATTCTCCTGCCTGTCCTACAGGTGACAGTGTTGCACAAAATGAGCTAATGTCTCTACAGCTCAAACTGTATGCCAGCTTTGATACTGCCGTCTGCAGGCAATGCCAGAGCTGCTGTAGAGGTGGCATTCATAACAACTAAACCTGCCATACAGGTGGAGTTGTGATGCCAGGCAACTTCAGCCAGAAGGTAGTTGAGCTGAGCCCCTGAGTAAGATCATGCTATACTAGGAATGGGCAATGAAACTGATTTATTACCATAGAATAGCTGAAAATCATTACTTATTCAAAGTGTGGCAAGACTCCCAGCCATTCAGTACCTTGGTGTTGTGAGGTACTGAACTGGCATACTATACCCATCAGGGATGCTAACATTTTCTCAAGCAGCTTTGGAACAGTGAAGAGAGGATTGTGGATACTCTCTGCTATACTACCCTCAACCTTACGGAATCCTCTCATTCTTTAACAAAAAATCAGAAACTATCTTAAAAAATATAAAAGAAAAAACTTTTACCTTAGGAACTGTAAACAGAATGGTTCTACTAGGAAACCAGTAAAACATGAAACAAACAAACAAAAAAAAAAAAACCAAACAAAAAAACTTTTACATAACACCTACTCCTGAACTATTACACCAAATTTATGAAACTTTTATCAAAAGCAAGATTTAGTAAAGCAATGGTGAAATGACACTTATAAAAGGAATTACACAAATACAACACACATTTAATAAATGGGTTCTTAAATAACTCTCCTGGAAATTTCATAATTAAAATTCTATAAAGTCAAAACAATTTAAATTCTGTTCAAGAATTAATTAGTTACAGTGAAAAGCTTAAAAATGAAAAAAATATTTGAAAAATTATCTTAAACAGAAACCCATAATTCTCCCAAAATGTAGCATTCTTATCTCAAATTTTAAACAATCTACAAAAAAACCCACCTTAGTTATGACCCTGAGATTCCAAAAGAATTGGGGTAGCATTGTGGAGGGCCAACTCTATTGCACAGTTGTACTTCAGTATTAAATTTCTACTCTTCCTCAGTAGTATTGCCTACACTATACTCTGTGGCAATACAACAGCATTCCTACTGTGTAGAGGGTAGCCGCTATACCAGGACTAGGTAATGAAACTTAATAATGTTCTCGGTTAATGAACCTCATTATTTATTTCTGGTATAATCTGAACATTGCTAAACTTGCCACATAACTACTGATTTTACCCAAAGCTACTCATCCCCTCTGTTCCACCTATCTGTGAGAATTGGTACTGCAGGCATTTAACCTTCCTGTACTACCAGTTCAACATAAAGGTGATGCTGGTGCTAATAAATAACACTTTGAACTTTTAAAAACTATGTAATTTGGTGCCCAGCTCCAGCATTACACTACATCACATACATGTAGAGTCTGCAAAGCAGCTTGTAGAATGCAGTACTGATATTCATGTGGAGCTGTACAACAGGCTATTGGCCTTTTATAGGTTTATAGGTAAGTACTAGGCTAGCTGTGCTTGCAGGCCATTTTAGGCCTAGCCAGTTTCCCTTTTTGTGTTTGAAATAATCTATCCCATGTGGTCATAGATTGGCCTTACCCATCCCATGGTCAATAATTATATATTACCCTTAATGAGAATAACTGGGATCATACCATAGATAATTTGAGGGGACCCATGCACGAGATAAACCATTTAGGAGGTGCATCTGTTCATTTGTAGTAATGGGGGCACTCCTGCAGTAAATTTTCTGTTTACCATTCATAATTCTAAGTTGTGCTTGAATATGGATCGGAATGAATTTTGTTTTATATGGATGGGGAGTCTGTTCCAGAACATTCCAGAACAGCAGTATTCCCTGCAAGATATACCTGTCCCTCCAAACCATTATGTTGATATTGCAGAAGAGGTTTAGAATCAAGACTGAGTATTTCTGACGTCATTTGACTCGCTGATGCATAGTAAACCCATCAGTATTGGGTTGGAGGATGCCTTGTATGCCAGACACAGGTCACTTCTTAGCAATCTGTAGAATACCAAGTACAGTGACAGGGCTTTGAGTCAGTCCATACAGGGCATGTTGTTTAGGCCTTTCATCCTATTAGTAAGGTATTAGTAAGGTATCTCTGTGGGCATGCCAGTTGCATGTGTCTGGACAGATACATGCAAAGGGAGCATTATATTCAATGAATGGCCTAATGAGGGATGAGCAAAGGGGGCAATGATATCACTATATCTAGGCACAATGCCTTTATTTATAAGCTGTGCAATATAGAATGACTTTCTTACAACAATGGACACATTGGTTGAAAATTAGGTCACTATCCGTGTACTTTCCAGAATCTGAACAACTGGGCCAATTCTTAGGGGAGTACTGTCAATGTGGTAGTCCCTGGGGTAGATGACTTCCCAAAGGATACAGTGATGGATTTTTTGGCACTTAGTTTCAGTCCATGATTTTGACACTAGTTGTTTATATAGGACAAGCCTTCCTGCCAGATAGCTATGTCATTTGGGGATTCAGTGACTGCTTCTAGCTTGCAGTCATCTACAAACTTAGTCAGCCAGAGCCCTTTGGTATTGACTTTTACTTCAGAAAAGTAGGTGTCAAACAGGAGAAGTCCCAGCACAGAACCCTAGGGGACTTCATTGGTGACTAATATCTTTGATTATCTGCATCGTATCTGTGAGCGAGCTGGCAATCCAGCAGGTGACACAGGGGTTTATGACCAGTTTATTTAACTTTTCTACTATGCCTGATTGGGGAATTGTTTCAAAAACTTTGGCTAGGTTGAGGTATGTGGTGTGTACTGTTCTGCCTTCATCCATTGCTTTGGTGGTGACCTTTTCAAAGGTTGAGTAATCATGACCCACCCGTGATTTATTTATTTATTGCATTTGTTAACCAGGTGATGTGTGACTGGGCTAAGAGCTCGTTTTCAGCAGAGACCTGGGGAGAAAAGCTCCACAAGTTACAAAGTAAGCATACAGAAAATGTAACCCAATACATTACAGAAAATGCAGAAAAGAATTAGGAACTTTGAACAGTGACTTGAAACTAAGTAGGCTAAAAGCAGTACAGAAAAAAGTACACAATATCATCAATACAACTTAATTACAATCACAGTAGAAAAAACTTGCAAACAACATTATGAGGAATCCGTACAGCAGTATTGTTAGCTAACAGTGAACAAGATGTATGAGCAAGTATTACAGCATATGAGAGAAAAGATTGAAAGAAATAAGCAGAGCATGGATGAAATTAACCTGGAAAACAGCAGGAACTAAGCCAATGATTGGAAAGGTGGAGTTTTACGAGTTTTTTGAATTCTTGCTAATTAGGGTTTTGTATGATTTGCTGAGGGAGTGAGTTCCAAAGTTTGGCAATTTTGTAGGAATAGAGGGAGTCTCATGTTGGTTGTGGGTGTGGGACACTTGTAGCATCAGTTTATCTGAAGATCTGAGGGCCCTAAGACTGAAACTAGCCCCGGGATTCATGAAGCTCGGCGCAAGGCCAGCGTTAGGCTTGCGCCGACCGTGCGGCGTGTAGATGGCACAGTAGCACCATATGCATATTAATGAAGGCATGCTGCCGCCACAGCCACGTGCATAGGAAACGAGCACGAGTGCATGGGGTGTGTCAAAGTGCCGCACGGAGGCATGGAAATGTCGGCTGTTGACGTGCAACCTAAAATGCTGAATATGCACGTTAGCGAATATCGAGTCCCCATTCCTCGAACAAATGACATTTAAAACTGTGTGCCTGTATTCTAATGCAGTGTAGATAGTTATACCAAGTGGAAGTGAAACGCATCATGTTAGCGAGCCACCAATAGCTACGTCTAGCCCAATGGTCAGGGTTACCACCTGTCCCACATTGTGAGGAATAGTATACAGCTGGGCAGTTGTGTCCATACCAAAACCATCTAAGTGTAAAATATCCTGCGACCATATGATATAATTATGTCCCACATTGCATGTAATAGTCACATACAATAGTTATTTCCATATGTAACATACCACGTTACAAGAAATAGAATAAGCAAGTATACGAAACAGACGGAGCATATAAACTGCTACAACAATAAGCTAACATGTAGGCATAAAACAAAAGTATTATCCATAGTACTGACCGTGGGTATGTGTTGTCCTGTAGAATCTGATTTGTGTCCGGAATATATCCCATGCTGGCAATATGAAAAGGTGGCAACCCTACCAATGGTCAGAGCATTCGGCCAAACATCTGCCCATATGCGGTCCAAGCCGTTTTTGTCAGGATGTATAAAAGTTGACAGGGTATTACCCGGGTGTACCTACCATGTCATGAAAGATAAGTACTTGCGTGTATCTATGTGCGTGATGTACAGCATGTGGAAGGTGAAAAATGCCAGGGTAGTCCTCACAACCATACAGGTACCTGACATATGTAGTGTATGCAAATGTGTTCCCTTGACCGTGCCATGGGCCATCAACCAAAGAAGGGATGGATGGAGTGTCTGGAATATGTGTGTGTGTGTGTGTGGGGGGGGGGTGGGTAATGTTATAATCCACAAAGGCGAGACTGTGTTGGATGCACAATAGGTGAACTGGTGGTGTATGAGGGAGCAGCGGGTGAATCAGAAAGAAACACAAAGAACAAGCATACACATCCGCAATACAACCTGATAGGCCATACTGTAGAACACAATCACACAAACATGTGAATATTAAAATGTGTGATACACATGTACAGAAACGTCACCAGCACATACCCACAGAATGGTCTGGATGGAACTGGGCCATCCAAATGCAACACACCTGGATGCATAATTGAATACCCATCATCCCCTCAACAGCACACAACCCGCCCCCATTCTTGAACGTCCACCAAATCCAGCCATACTCTGGCTACTAGCTTGGCGCAGCCATATCTACACATACTGACCACTACTTATATCTAGTAGGCAGTGTCACCCTAGGCAGTGTCAGGATTGCAAACTATGTATCCCTTGCATGTAAAACCCTAACACATTTTCGTAAATCCAAAAAAATGGACGGTTATTGGCTTGTTCAATTTTTGGATATCCCTCATGGGATAAGTATCCTGTGTAAACATCAGACTTGGTATCACAACATGATATCCAGTCCTGTAGACATCTGGACACAAGTTGTATGTGCAGTAGTGGTTTACAAGACTGTTCAGCCTCTAGATGGTCATGCAGAACCTACTATCCAGGATCAAACACCTGCCCGTGATGCACGTCTCCCCACATGAATTATCGAGAGAATATATTGTACACAATCGCATAGTGGCACTTGGAAATAGGGTGATTAAGGTGCTGACGTAAGCAGGGTACCTCCTGACCCACTTTGTGAGGGACAGTCACTGTTTGGGTAGGTGTGTCCTGACCAAGAATGATACAATGGCAAATGTCCTGTGATTGTAGGAAATAACTATGTACCATATGTCATGTAACAGTTGCTTAAAACAGTTATTTCTGGATGTAAAATACATAAATCGTACAAGAAACAGAATAAGCAACTAAAGTGCTACAGGAATAGGCTCTCATCTAGGAAAATAATGAATGTTCTAAACCCTGTACTGACCGTGGGTATGTGTTGGCCTAAACAATCTGGTGTGTCCAGAATATATCCTATCCTGTACGTATGAAAATGTGGCAACCCTACCAATGGTCAGAGCATTTGCACAATAACTGGCCAGCCTCTTAATCACCCACAAAACCAGTGACCTTTGGAGGAAAGGTGTTGAATGACACTTGAATGACCAATGACAATAATTAAGAGTAATAGATGCTTTTAACTGCAGAAAAGAAGTATTAACTCATTACAGCCGAGTGACGTCTTCAGGCGTTTCTGCAGTTACCTCCTACTGCGCCTCTAGATGTCAAATATTGCCTGATCATATTTGCAATAATAATACCAAAACCATGCTACACACAAGGTATCAGAATATTTTATCTTGAAGCATACATGATGGCAAACACAATTGTATTGATATATGACCTCTATCAGTTAGTATTTGGTGGAACTCCAAGGTGATCACTTCATTTTTTTAAAGGCCGAAGCCAAACCCACTGGGAATAAATGTACACACTTAAAAGAGCTCTACTGGAGGGAATGAGTTAAATCTGTCAACACATTTCAAGTTAATAGTAGTAATATTGTAGAAGTGTCCGTGATTGTCCCTGATTTGTCATTGCCTTGTCCCAGTCACTATTACAGAGGTCCTTACACATATGTACACCAACCAACTGTCACATTTGTAGACAGTACTATTGCATACCTGTAGTGAAGTCATAAGTGATGTCCAGAATAATATTCATCGTATATATGAATGAAATAGTCAAATGTGAATGGAAACACCAGTGGAAACTCCCCCCACCCTATATTATGTAGTGGCAACATAACAATCTGGTCAGAGGTGCCCGAACCCCTGCGTCTGTAAACACAAGTAGAATGTTAAAATCAGGACCAACTCTATCCATGTGCTAAGTCTGACATTTGAACAGGGTCAGGGAAGTTCCGGTCACCAGTCGGACAAGCCTAAACCCAGATCACCACATGAACACCCTGACAATCAAGCACACCTATATGCCAGGACTATAAGCTTTGGAGTTCTGAATATCCTTGGAGTGACTAAACATGCAGCATGGGTCCAGAGCAGTAGGGAATAGGGAATGTCGCATGTGTAGTACTGCGGTTTTCCCAGCAGGAAAATGGATGTCTGCTGTGTAAGTGAAGCGGTGAGGCATATGTTAGGGTAGCTATGAACCATGGGTATACATATAAATGAAGCAGAACACCAATAGTGTAGTGGTTAGAGCAGTTGCCTAACGTAAATGCATTCCCAGTTCAAGTACGACTATAGCACATATCATTTTCTTGTGTAATGAATGCCTCTGTGCTGTAAAGCCAACATTTAAACACGTAAAGGTGAATGTGTGTTTTGCATGGGGCCGTTAACTGGATTCCATCAATCAAAGTGGAACTGTCATAATGAATAAGGCACACCTAAGCACAAAGAAGTGGCAGTAAACATATGCAACTCAGAATAAGGATATGCAAGTGCGCCTGCGTGGGTGTAAGCAGCTCCCAGCATAGCAAATGTATGTTGTTTTGTACAGATGTAACTTATATATGTATATATAGATATATAGATGTATGTATAGATATATATCCACAGACATAAAATAAAGAAATACATGAAAAAAAAAAAAAATATATATATATATATAAAATGAATGCCGAAAGAAGAAAGCATACACAAGGGTTGTGAAGGAAATCTAGAGCAGCTAAGGTATTATATAGTGCTTGCAGCGTATGTCAGATAAAGCTGCACAAGCATGAGTAGAGCACCGCTATTCACACCAGAGGTAGGGTTATACCAGTGGCCATAATATCATTGAACTGCTACGTCAACATTACACACAGACGGAATGTAGTTCATGTTGTGACCACCTACACTTGTAACCCGCAAATGTTCATAATCCATAACACCAGGAAAGGCACTTATGTGCAAATAATACATGAGGCGGTACAAAATGTGTGTAGGGCCCCTAACGCGCTGGAGAGGGCAATGTGTAAAGGTGTGTCATGGCTGCGATATCAGGTGGATAATGGCTGTTATGCGTGGAAATTCAACACGGGTGGGTTGGAGAAACTATGGCTATGCGATTATGGAAACAGGAGTACCAGGGTTGGTTGTGCCGGTTCCAATGGAGCGGCCCATGTAGGTCAGCTAGTACGTAGGTGCGATTCTCAGCTAGAGCGTCTTCTGCGTGGAGACATGCGTGAATGGGCGTACCATCGTTGAAGGTTGTGCGTCAGGGCTGGCAACTAGGCACGTAAAAGTCTATCAGCCAATCATTAGCGGACCGGAGTTCCGCTGTGGCGACCCCTAACCGGGAAAAGCCGAAAGACACAACAACATGCAAACATCAATATGTTGACATGCATTCTCTGTAACACATGCACTCCATTTATTGACATAAATAATATGAATGTGCACAGAAACAAATACAGTAGCAGGAATACTAGGCTGTGCAGATGAGGAATATGTCAAATGACACTGTATCACATCACACTTATCAGCGGTACTCCATACATGAACAAAGTGCAACATCTGTCCACTGTATAACGTGCTATATACCAATGACAAGTTAACCAGAGTGAAGTGTCGGTGTCATAATGACTAAGGCAATAGTATGCTGCTGAAGCAGAGATAAAACCCAATACGCATGTGTAAGTGTGTTTGTCCGGGAAATGTATTGGTCAACGGACACACAGATGTGTGTATATATATATATATATATATATATATATATATATATATATATATATATATATATATATATACATACATACATACATATACAAATATATATATATATATATATATATATATATATATATATATATATATATATATATATATATATATATATATATATATATAGATTATATATACACATACAACATTTATTGATATATACACATATACACACAAAAAATATATATATATGTCATTGTAGATATACACATGTACATAATTAGTTTACTGTATAGCAATTACGGGTAACATATGTTCAGACCGGGCATATGTTACTGGGAGGTCCAATAAACAAACGTTTACCTCCCACACCGCCCAGCTAGGCCGCTCAGACATACAGACATGCAATAAAGGTAAATACACTGCTGCTTTCCAAACCACCAGCAGGAAAGTACCAGTGGGAGAGATCTGCAAGGTCTACACTTTAAACATGGATAACGGGGTCCCTTGTGGGACACTAAAAATTCATTATACAGGCAACCTGTGGTGATTGATGTGAGCAAGATGTAGCTGTACACAGAACAGTAGGTTGTGCAAGTGTAATATTTATTTATTTTTATTTTTTATTTTTATTTGCAGTTGTTTAACCAGGATAGTCCATTGGGCCTGAAGAACCCGTTTTCAATGGAGTCCTGGGGAGAAAAGCTCCTCATACAGATTACACAAATGTTAATATACACACATAGATTGCATGAAGATTACAGAGGTAAAACAGACTAATCAAAAGTATTTCAATCAAAGTTAATAATGTCAAAAGTATATATTTTTTTTTCTTTCTTTCTTCTCTAGTAGGATTGAGGATAGGTAGTTAGATGCAATAGGTAAGGAATTGCTAGATACTAGTAAGGAGTTGTATAATAGAAGCAAGCAAGAATTTGTTACCTGGGATGTGAGAGAAGGAAGGGAAACGGTGTTGAAGTAAAGTGTAGGTTATGAGGGATGGGAGCAGTAATAACACATGGGTTGACAAAACGTACGACATGTGTCCCAAGACGGGGAGAGTGGGCGGTGTGTAGGGGTGTGTTCATACCCCAGCTGCACTCACAGTAGGTATTTGTCATGAGTGCTGTAGAGGGGTGTCAGGTAGGTGAATCATGGGTATGCAATAATGGGCCTAAGTGTGCAGGTGTTGGTTGGCAGAGATGTAGTAGACACGCCCAGCGGAAGTAATTAATATTCCTATGTGGGCATTGCTGACGCACATAACTCCCAAACCTGAAGAGCATATCTACTGTATAGTCCGTAAGCCATTTGGGGAACACATAGGGACTATATCAGTGCCCTGTACCCAATGATCATGGACGTCCGTGATTACAAATCAGAATCTAACACAGTCCTAACTAAACCCTGCCAGAACTAGTGATATTAGGTCAACAGATGGCGGAATAGACGTAATGACTGACAGCATATCTATATATATGTATCTATATCTATATATATATATATATATATATATATATATATATATATATATATATATATATATATATATATATATATATATATATATATATATATATATACAGACACACAGAAATATAAATATAATATTTTATATATATATATATATATATATATATATATATATATATATGTTACTGTAGATATACAGACCGGGCATATGCTACTGGGAGGTCCAATAAACAAACGTTTACCTCCCACACCACCCAGCTAGGCTTGGCAGACATACAGACACGCAATAAAGGTAAATACACTGCTGTTTCCCAAACCACCGGTAGGAACATACCAGTGGGAGAGATCTGCAAGGTCTATACTTTAAACATGTATAACGGGGTCCCTTGCGGGACACCAAAAATTCACCATATGTGTAAACCAGTAGTGACTGACGTGAGCAGGTTATAGCTGTACACGGAACAGTAGGCTGTGCAAGTGTAATAACACATGGGTTGACAAAACTTATGACATGTGTCCCGAGACGGGGAGAATGGGCAGTGTGTAGGGGTGTGTTCATACCCCAGCTGCACTCACAGTAAGTATTTGTCATGAGTGCTGTAGAGGGGTGTCAGGTAGGTGAATCATGGGTATGCAATAATGGGCCTAAGTGTGCAGGTGTTGGTTGGCAGAGATGTATTAGGCCCGCCCCGTGGAAGTAATTAATATTCCTATGTGGGCATAGCAGACACCTATACCTCCCAAACCTGAAGAGCACATCTACTGGATAGTCCGTAAACCATTGGGGGAACACATAGGGACTATATCAGTGCCTTGTACCTGATTATCATGGACATCCGTGATTACGAATCGGAATGTAACACAGTCCTAACTAAACACTTCCAGAACTAGTGATATCAGGTGGACAGGTGGCGGAATACACGTAATGACTAATGACAACATGTATGAGTCATAAACAGCATGTACCTCAACAAATGTGAATGAATACATATGCCCTGTGACTGTCAATGTGTCAGGTTAATAGAACCAATCATCTAAATGTGTCCCTCAGGGTGTTATGCAGTGTCCCTGATACAGTGTTCATTCTCCCCCATTCGCATGTGAGGTCTGCTAGTGACGGAAAGCGCATATTCCGCCGACCACATAAGGTAGATGATAGCATAATAGTTTTGGATTACCACCTGTTTGCCTTTGTGAGGGACACTCCACTCTGGCCAGTTGTGTTCTGCAAAATGAATGTTACGGCACATAGCCTGTGATTTCGGGAAAAGAGTTCATATATTGTGTGTAGTGGTGTCATAAAATGATTTTGTTGTATCTGAAACAGGTACATGTTATAGGAAACAGTATTAGCAACTATAATGCTACAAGAATAACCTTAATGTATGCAAACTGGTGAAGTAGTCAGTTTACTACTGGCTGTGGGTATGTGTTGCCTTGCCAAATGTGACAGCTCTACATATAGGTCTTATAGGGCTGCCACCTTTCCAAATGGCCAAAGTGGGACCTGCTTTGTAGAAATGTCAGACGTACCAGGTCAGAACATACCTACAGCCATGCATAGTACAGACATATACATAGTTGCACAAATCAAAGCTTAGTCTAGCAGCAGTCAAGTTGCTTATGCTACTTCACATAACATATCGACGTGTCATTTATACAATAACCATTACATGCAACTATTACAGACACGTAGAATATAATATTGTCCTCTAATCGGGACATTAGCTATGGCTAGAGTATTGTCGCATGACACATATGCCTAATGAGGGACTGTCACATGCAAAGTGGGAAAGGTGTTACGCCTAGAGTGTGGCCAATCTAAAAGGTGGAAAACCTACAATAGGAATGCAGTAGCATGACCCGGCTGAGAGATGCGTTTCCCAAAGCACATTTACATGTTAGCATTGCAGAGTATCGGTTCCCATGTATCAGCCAGATGGGGGCAGATTGTATAAAGAATACGCATATAATATGATTATTTCACTGGACAGGCCGCTGTGTCCGTACAGTCGAATGCCTGCCGTCGCCTAATAGTTAGCCATACCCGATACTGTAATCATGTAGTCCGATGTAATAGGCATCACAAGGGATCACGCCCACCCAGCGTGAGTGACAAATGGAAGCACCAATGTCGGTGCACGTGCAAGTGAGTGAGCGAGCAGGTGTACGAGTGTTTGTCTACCAGTATGCGAGTATTGCACTGTTAAAGAAATGTGGAGTCTAAACAAGTATAAGGAGCTGTAACCAGTGGTCAGCAGTGTTTAACAACGCACAAACCCATGCACAACTGCTCCCACCTGCTGGAATGTGCCTTACCCATTCCGTATCCAAAGGCATCGTTCTGGCTGAAAACAAAGAACTGTCCTTTGCACATGTTGGTAGCAATACCCTGCACACACAGCTCATGCGAATTACCAATACACCATGGCATATATACAGACAATAGACAGTACCACACACATATCGTACAGCACAGTCATCCAACAGTATAGCAATGTACTGGCAGATATGTCCGGACCACTGGAGTTTGCAGACCTGGCCGTTCTGTGTTTCAGTGTGTGAGCATGCCCAGTATGACTGTTACGCATGTTGTCGACTGACATTACCATCATACCTTCATGTGTTTGAGCATGCCCAGTATGGTCAACTGGATGGCATGTGTCACATGTCCATATAGTCAGTACTGTGGTGCCGAACCCTGTGTTATACACCGACAGGTGGCATGCTGTATCTGCAGGATAGCTAACGGTTATGTGGCATTGACTGTTGCTACATTTCTGCACAGTGTGGGGGGACATCCAACTGCATCCACAGTCCTACACAGCACCGGGGGTGGCGCACATGACTCTCACATGTGTACGTTGGAAGGGGGGCACAGCTGACAGTTGTACACATTTGCTACTACTGTACTGGTATGCCAGGTACTCCATTTCAGTGTGTGGACCTACCTAAATTGCTGGTTGGAGGCATACCAGTGTACGTCAGATCCTAGCTTGAATTAACAGCATAGTGGTTTCAGACATCCTAGCCTTCACAACCTGCATCCAACTGCCTGGCCTGCTGTAGTCTGTGTGTGTGTCTGTGGGGGTTGGGGTCATCCATTGGGCATATCCAGAGGCCATTGTATAGCATTTATCTGTATTGGTCTACACCTGTCCAGCTGTATGAGACTTGTGTGGACTGTATGGACAGACATGATGTTCAGCCCATAACCTGCAGTGGGTTAGGACACCCTGTGTACTACTGGCTACTATTGTGACCCCGATATGTGCTACAGATGTCATGGTGTCACTATGGACGTGTACTGCCTGCTGCCCTAACAGTCGGCCACCAAATTTCCTTGTATGCTCACATCCATACCATAGCTACAGGTAAATACACATTCTAATACAACTGCCAATTGGTAGGTTGATTGACTTACCTTGGGGGTGTTCCAGACCTGAGGATGGTGCTGGAGGGCTGCTTATGTCGGATGCACACAGTGCACTTCCTATACATGGCTGAGCACAGGTAGTGTCATGTTTGGCATCCCTTATACTGTCTGTGCGAGTCAGAGAGGGTGAAATTCCCTGGGTACCTACTGTGTAAGTGCATATGCCATGTGTTGCCTCTTTGCCAAGGGCAGGTCATACTGTGCATGCCTCCTTTCACCGACTGGGTCCAGCTCAGGTAGTTCCTCCTCCAAGTCACACTGTGCCTGTACAGGCCTTGGCATTGGTGGGGGGGCTGTGTGGCCCTGCCCCATGCTGTTCCTACTGCAACTGTTACCGCAGGATCAGATTGTGTAGCATAGCACATACCATAACAATTTGGGTGCATGTAGCTGGTGAATACTGCAAGGCTCCACCAGATGTGTCCAGACACCGAACCGTGACCTCAGCATCCCAGACACACGCTCAATTATATGTCTTGCCTGTGCGTGTGCCTCAGTATGGTGTAGTTGTTCAGGTGTGTGTGCATTGCTGATGGGTGTCATCAGCCATGACTCCAGTGGTTACCCAGCATTCCCCACTATGTGACTGTAGGGGATGTCCATATTGGCAAAGGTGTGGTACAGCTGCATCAGATGCCATATATCAGAATCGTCATAGCTTCCAGGGCAGACAGCACACACATTCAGTTTAATGCCCTGGCCATAGCATATGGCCTAGCTGTTGGAGGGTATGCCCCTGCAGTTAATGTAGGCCCTACCCCGCTCACCGGGTGGTGCTTTGATTCGTACGTGCGTGCAGGCTATAGCACCCAGTACCCCAGGGTAGTCTGCCATTTGGTGGGAGAGACGCATATTGCTGGTCAACAAATCACGTGTGTTGAGGACATGTACATGTTCACTGGCATGTGGTGACATGGCATCTGTGAACTGGTGCAATACTCTGGATGCAGATGCCTGTGAGATCCCCATGATATCCCCAGTTGTGCATTGGGAGGTACCTGTGGCTAGTATACCGAGGCCAACACATACCTTGGTATCCACTGGGATGGGTTTCCCTCGGCCTGTTCGATGTGTCAGGTGTGGCCGGCACAGCTCAACAAGCTGCTGTAGGAGGTCACTGTGTATCCCATAGCGCTCCATTATCTCCAGCCCATGTAGCCCCTGGTAGGTTACCCTGGGTCTGTAAAGTCTTCTGTCACCTCACAAAGGGTTGTTCGGCAGCATTCACATCCTCACCAGCCTCAGCCTCTTGCACATGTTGGTCTATATTGCCTGCTGCAGCCCTTCTCATTTGGTTGGATTGTGTCGAGAAATATCCCCGCATGTATACACCGGTGGTGTAGAGTGTGGGAGAAACCTGTGTGTATGGTGCTTGGTCACTTTACTGTAGTGTTCTTGGGCGGGCTGGTCATGTAATCTGCTGATTGTGCTAATTATCACCTGTCTGTGCAGCTTGTTCACCTTGACTACTCCACTACTGCTGTTGTCCCTCCCAATTTCACCAGGCAGGTATAGACACACCCCTAGCTTAGGCGTGCTAAGGCAGGAGCAATCCCAAGGCACAGGGCTCCAATATACACACAGTATGCCTAAAACCCCTCCCATGCCTTCACCTACATTCCAGTCCTGCACCCGGCTATCTCTACACATACACTCTTGGAATCTGCACCACACCCTGGGGATAAACGGGATTCACTATTGTCAACCTCATTTGCATAGTGTTGTCTTCTAATGCACAGTTATATGACCCATACTGATCCTCCAAATTAATAATCACTGCTTACTGTCGCTCAGATCCGCACACAACTGGTTAAAGGTGCCTTACTATCACCGTATTCGATGTCCCTTGTTCTTCTCAACAACAAAATAATCGGTCTCGACACGACTAGAACCCGGGACCCTGCACACCATAGATGTTATGTGCTTTACCACTAAGCCATGGCAGATATACATACATCCGAAGTGATCACGTGCAGATCATCCAGACATTCAATAGTGCTAATGTCCGCATACATATCTATATATCTATATCTATATCTATATATATATATCTATATATATATATATATATATATATATATATATATATATATATATATATATATATATGTATATATATGTACATACACACACATATACATATACACACACAGAAATAGATATTGAATTTATATCACAACAGCAGACCACATGACCCCAAAGCATTAGACAAGAATGAAAGGGAAACCACATGTGCCACCTGCATTATGTAGTGGTGTTACTATCAAGGCAAGTGTGTTACATTGCGTCACATGGGTCAGACTGTAGTAAGGGTAAGGGTAGGGCTGCTGACATTTACCCACCAGATGACAAAAAGAAAGCTAGCAAGTTAGGCTGGTGCACGGCAAGTGAACTAGGTAGATAAACAAGAGAAAAAAGCCAGCACCCTGGAGGATACTTATAGAACAAAACTTTATTCCACTGAAACTAGACCGGTTTCAGCAACAAGGCTTTCGTCAGTAGTACATTAAGCCATAATGGTGATTTCAAGTCTTATATACTCTCAAATATGAGTCATATAACATCACTTCCTGTGCAAAAAATGAAACATTTTTGGTATTGGTGTTGAAACTAGAGAGATGGATAAATCATATACCATAGATCCAGTTGACGGTTGCGATAATCTATTCTTTAAATTGGGCAAACAAATTAAAATATTGAGAACGAACATTTGGCATCATAAACTGTTTAAAGCTTATCAAGCACAAAACATCTCTCCTAGAGGTTTGAGATGCAAAATACAGCCACTGGTTGGCATACCGGATGAGACCCTGCTTAAGGATTGGCAACAAGCACAACAAGAGGCCGCTATGGCTAGGGTTCGTATCTTGGCATCCTACTATGAGAGAACAATACAGGGCAACATTAATGAGGTTGAGCTAACCTGCAATGATCTCAAACAGTTTGAACATAACACCAACTTTCAGGGTTGCTTGAGCAAATTGTCCAAAGAATTGTCCGCTTTAGAAAGTAATTTGAAAAGTAGGAAGCTACATAAATTTGCTCGTGATAAGGAGGACTATGATAAGGGCAGACAGTTTGAATCAAATAAAAGTGCTAGGTTTGCCCATGGTACCAAGAATGTTTCTTTTACACGGAAAAAGAGACCAAGATCCATTTTGAAGAAAAAAATAGGGTCTAATTATATAACATCAGGGGAAGAATCCTCGACTACAGACACTGAGACACCTAGCTTTGGTGATTCTCCAAATGCTAAGAGGGGAAGGAGAATGGAGGCCCCTTTAGGGGGCACAAACACCGGGCAGGTAGAAAACACAGGGGTCACAAACTTAGAAGAACTCTTTCTATCAATAGTGAAGTAAACCAGCAATGTACCAATGTTTTGAATATTTCAAAACATGTTTTAACTGTTGATGAATATTCCTTGCTTAATAAAGGCCTTGGCTTCGTTCCTGTTTTTTTTATTGATGAAAGTTCCATGGTTAGTGACACTATTGAGTTCTGTAGGAAGATCAATCTTATATTATTCTTCAAACAACAAGATCACATTCCTGACACTCAAAGATCATCTGATTTCAGGTTTTATAAATCTAAATTTAATCCTCCCATGGACAAACATGTCGCAGTATTCCAGCAAGCAGTGATCAAGGATATACACTTCCAGTATGGCTCAGGTAACTTTATGAAACATAATCTATCCCACAGAGAACAAATGGCCCTTAAACAACTTAGGAATAACACAGATATTGTGATCATCCCTGCGGACAAAGGGGGCGCGGTTGTTGTTATGGATCATGATTCTTATGTCAATGAAGGACTTCGACAACTCAATAATCGTCATCACTACATAAAGATGGTCATTGATCCTACACCGAGTTTCCAATTAGAGATTAATGAATTTTTGGAGGAAGCAGTGGAATCCGGTATTATTTCTGAAAAAACAAAAACAAATCTAATAGTTAAGGATCCTGCTAAACAACAGCTATATCTACTTCCCAAAATTCACAAGTCCAGTTTTCAGCCTCCAGGTAGACCAATTGTCTCCGGTATTGGGTCACTCACGGAACCTATATCGGTCTTCCTTACAGATAAATTGAAACCTTTATTAACATATGTTCGGGACAGAATTCAGGACACGACTGAATTTTTGCAGATTGTTTCTGAAACTGAACTTGAACCAACTTGGTTAATGTGCACTCTTGATGTGTCCTCCTTATACACCAGCATCCCACACTGGGCGGGGCTTATGGCCTTGGATTTTTGGTTAAAAAAATCCAATTTGTATCCTCCGGGGATGAATACATTATTGTTATGCATGGTGGAACATATTCTTACCAAGAATATCTTTTATTTCCAGCAAGACTGTTATTGGCAGCTACAAGGTACAGCTATGGGTGCATCCTTTGCACCCATATATGCTGACCTCTTCATGGGATATATTGAGGAACAAATCATTTATGATCCTATGCACAATATATATTTACCTGAGATGGACATATGGAGGAGATACCTGGACGACTGCTGGTTAATATGGAAAGGGGGTCAGGAATATCTCCAGGAATTTATGGAACATTTAAATAATAACATTTGGGGTATTGAATTTACTGTGGAGCATAATTTCAATGAAATCAATTTTTTGGACGTTCACCTGACAAGACAGTCGGACAATACACTTAAAACGTCTATTCATAGGAAGTTCCCACAGTACAATACTCTTCTGCATTCGGCAAGTCATCATCCCAAACATATTATCAGGAATATACCCAAATCTCAATTTGTGCGTATTAAAAGAATATGCTCCTCTCATGATGACTTGAACAATCAAAGAGTGGATTTAACCAACCGATTTTTGTCTAGGGGTTATGCCCCACAGATTATTGATTCAGCTATCAATTTTAGTCACACCAAATCCAGGGAATCTCTTCTTCAATATAATATCCGTTCCAAGAATCAGGATACTGATATATGCAGATTTGTCGCTACCTATGGCAGAAATAGTGGACATTTAGTTAACACTGTTAATAATCATTGGAATATTCTTCATTTTCATCCCCTTTTGTCGGATTATTTGGGAGAACGCTGTCACTTCTCTTATAGAAAAGGCAAAACACTTGGTTCATTATTCTCTCATTATAAGAGAATCAGGGACACGCAGGAACAATTTACACAAAGAACACTTACTGGTGACAAACTTACAGGTATTTACCCATGTGGACACTGCAGTTTTTGTGGTTACATTTTCAAAACAACTAGTTTCACTAGTAAAAATACTGGGCAAATATATGATATTCAGTTCTTTGGAAATTGTAGCTCAGACTGGTTAATATATCTTGCAACATGCACATGCCAGGCATTTTACATTGGCCAAACATCTAGACAATTTCGTATTAGGATTTCGGAACATCTGGGGGATATTAGAAATAAGAGATTGACCAATGCATTGTATAGACACACAATTAAGCATCAGACAGCCAAATTTTCTTTTGTCATTATTGACTATATTCAGGGTAATCGCAGTTTCAAAACAGGCTGGCATGAAATTTTAAATGCTAAAGAAAAAAGATGGATTATCAAACTTGGTGGTCTTTTTCCACCGGGACTAAATGACAAATTATAATTTAGTCTTTGTGTTAATTGTATATGCTGGATCACGTGTTAATATATAACATCTCAATATATTATTTTTTTGCAACATATTATTGCATTATATATACATCTGTATTCAGATGTATTACTTCTGATAAGTTTTTTTGATGTTATATATATATATATCTTTTGTGATTCATGTTTTTGATATATTTCGATATAACCTTTTATCTGTCAATCCATAATCTATCTACTTTTATTATTTCTACCTGATTATTTCAGTTGACATGGTGTGTTTTAAAAAATGTTTCATTTTTTGCACAGGAAGTGATGTTATATGACTCATATTTGAGAGTATATAAGACTTGAAATCACCATTATGGCTTAATGTACTACTGACAAAAGCCTTGTTGCTGAAACCGGTCTAGTTTCAGTGGAATAAAGTTTTGTTCTATAAGTATCCTCCAGGGTGCTGGCTTTTTTCTCTTGTTTATTTACCCACCAGACCTATTGGCGAATGTATGGGTATGTGTTGACAACCCAGTCTCTTGGGCGATTATGACATTTGTGGACACTATATAGGAATGCAACAAAACACACTTAACACATCCTGGAGCTAGCCACTCACAGATACCAACACATAGGATATGTCTGCCAAACACACACACCTGTCATGACTTGGAATCGAACACCTACCTGTTTATTCTATCACACTACAGCATTACACAGTTACAGAACATGCTACCGAGATTACTGGATCACAGCAGTCCCAGAGGCATACATCTAGGTGGGTGACATCATCAGCAAAGGCAAAGACGCCGATAGGGATTGTATGGAGAGTGAGCAGTGTAAAAGCATTACTCTGTCCCCAGGCAGCTGGAAACACACACACGCACTCACACTTGGCAGGGCTGGGATTAGAACATAGACCTAACTACCTTATCACACTACAGCATTACGCAGTTACAGAATGCGCTACTGAGATTACTGGATCACAGCAGTCCCAGAGGCATACATCTAGGTGGGCGACATCATCAGCAAAGGCAAAGACGTCGAGAGGGATTGTATGGAGTGTGAGCAGTCTAAAAGCATTACTCTGTTCCCAGGCAGTTGGAAACACACACACACTTGTCAGGGCTGGGAGTTGAACATAGACCTAACTACCTTATCACACTACAGCATTACACAGTTACAGAACGCGCTACCGAGATTACTGGAACACAGCACTCCCAGAGGCGTACTTCTAGGTGGATGACATCATCAACAATGGAACAAACGCTGATAGGGATTGTATGGAGTGTGAGCAGTCTAAAAGCATATTACTGTCCCAAGGCAGATGGAGACAAACACATGGCAGTGGTGTGAGCAGGACAACTGCCTATCTACGGAGCACTATTACAACACTACATAGATATGAGATGCACCACAGACAGTATACCTTTCAAGACAGTCAACCAGTGTGTTCAATGTAGGAATCCATCCTGATGTGGGGTATGGACATCTGTTGCCTGGATGACCACTATCGCTATACAGGATTACAATGGTCATTCCCATACACAGAGGCACATAACTGACACAAGGTGTCACTGGCCATGCTCACACATTAGAACACGTCCATTTGGAATGTACTATGTGTCCATCTACACAACGACGTACTGGGCATGCTCACACACTTAGTAGCGAAGGGCTGTCTTGTATGCACACAGATTCTAAACACGGAAGGGCACAGTGTGTCGATAGTCATCATTGTTAGCATGAAAGCTGCACTACATATATCTGATGGTCTTCTACACAACATCTGCTGCTGTCCATCACCTTAGCTGTACCAATCTAAACCTGGCACACTAATACCACCCGTGGTGATGTCCTGACAGGAGTGGCTACTTTGCATATATTGTACCATACATAGATGAAGAAACCTGAGACCAGGTAAATACCCTGGCACCTACAGGACAACTGCATTGTATGTGTATGCTAAACAGTGCTAGATGTGTAGCGTTCATAATCACAGCTGCCAATCTAGATCCAACAATGGGGAATACGGACATCTCTGCAGTGAGGAACACCTGGCATATGGCACAGTTGTGCACAATAACACTACCACCATATACCTCAGATACAGACATGTGGGCCATAAGACCTTTACGGACAGCTCCAGGTGTTTCTGTCCCCACGTACATGAAGGCCACTCACATGTACTGACCAGTACACTCTCAAAAGCCATCACAGATGTGTCAGGTGCAGGTCACAGTGGTGAATGCCACATTCTAGTATGTAGCCCTCAGACATCACCATGTCCTTGGACCAGCAACACACATCCATACATTAGTACAACACCATGTTACTCATGACCAGTGGACTGTATGTAGCTCTACAGCAACTGTGCAGACTACCCATGTACTGTCAGGGTTCCATCATGTATTATGCAATGCAATGATACCACTGTTCATAACCAGATCGGCTGTACACATAACAGGGGCCCTGGGTCTTATACAGCTGTAACAGATAACTGTTGCTGTACACCAGAAAACACACTCATGTTTGGATATGACATACATGTAACTGCCGTGGATATGTACATGGCCTACACACACACAACACATATGTACATAGCATAGCTTTTGCTGTCCTCCATGCAGACAAGTGGCTACAGCAATTACACGCATGCACATGGAAGGTAGGTCCATGGCTGTTGAATGCTAGCAGTACATAAGGTAGCAATGTTGACTGAGGTAACATTCCCTCTGTACTGGTTACCCATGACAACTATCATATCATACAACAGTCCATGTGTCATGTATGTCATCACACATGTCCACCAATTGCAATGCATACAAACATGGCTACATGACAGGAATGTAGGACCTACACACATGTACATGTAGTGGTATGCATTCAGCTACCATGCATGTGCAGTAGCTGATGTATGCAGCTCATCTGTGTCTTACTACAACATGCAGTTGTAATGCAGCCTCATCACTGACACCTGTATATGGTGAAATACTGACAGTACGGTAAGATGTACATCAGGTATGGATGGATGTGTGTACATAAAGTGGTGGTCCACCTTTGCAGATGGATGTTTGCTGAAGACAGCTCACAGGTGTGTCACAAGCCATCCTACCATAACATGTGCAAATAGTAAGCTATGTTTCTGTTACTTGAAAGTGAAGACATACAACCTGCACAGTGATCAGGGTGTCACTGACTGTAAATCACTTGACACCTGTAACACTTAAGTCCTCCCGTGTGCATATAGCAGCACAATTGCCGAAGGTAGCGTCGGTACACATTGTAATGCGGGCAATACTGCTGCATGTCTGTCAGACATATCATCAGATAGCAGGTGTTTGATTCATAGTACTGCCATGTGTGTTTGCTTGTGTGACCATATATGCCACGTATGGTGGGGAATACATCCCAATTGTTACACACCCCTGTACACTGCTGTAAAGATCTGTACATACTGCAGTGTAGAAAGCAAGACATAGGCAGGGGTGGTGTGTGTATCACACACATGTTAGCTGTCTGTATGTGAATGACATTTGTGGACTCCACAGTATGTGTGTGTGTGTGTGTGTGTATGTATGTATGGCTGTCTGGTGCATGGAGTGAGGATGTATGCTACCATACAGAACAGATAGGATCCCTAACCCCTCATGGTGATGCAATCTACTACCCTGTTGATGCCGTCGGTCTTAGGCATTACTGCCTACCTGTACATGTTCATTCTCTGTGTCACATCATGTGGGTGCACAGTACTGTAATGGTGATTACCACATAGGCAGGGGTCCTCACCTCAACACTATCAAGTGTGTGTTATAGTGTCGTTGACCCCGTGAGTGTGGGCGTGTTACTGTGTGTGTCTGTGTATGTCTGTGTGTGTTCTCATCCTGTAATGTGAAAGTGTATTACTGCTACACAGTGAGGCCTCATGCTATCAACTGGCCTCTTACCTTGACATCAGATAGACTGCTGTGTAAACCCCCCGCACCATGTAACTGTACTTGTGATGTGACCCGGTATGGATGTCACGTCTCTAGCCACTGTAGCCTAGTACACAGCTCACATGCTCCTGGATCAGTAGATGTGTAGACATCTGTGGAATGTTAGCCTTTCTAACAGTGAAGTTGATGCTACGTATAGCATGCTGGTATTGCCATACATGCCTGTGAGTGCTCCACATTTACACATGGGAAACTGCAAACACTGGTACTTAATGGCACATGCAATTAGACCTTAAGAAGGGAAGCAGGGCATCATTACCAACATAAAGTCACTAAAAACAACACAGGAACTGCAAGGTGGAGGAGGATGGAACCCAACTGACAATACTATACCAGGACCTCGACTGTAGGATAAAAATTCACTGCCACTTGGATAAAAATGAACAATAACAATAATAAACCTGTTTGTTCATTTTTATCCAAGTGGCAGTGAATTTTTATCCTACAGTCGAGGTCCTGGTATAGTATTGTCAGTTGGGTTCCATCCTCCTCCACCTTGCAGTTCCTGTATCATTACCAACATACTGTTACTGTTGTTACCAAGACACATACTGTGAACATAAAACAATGCATTCTAAATGAAAACATTGTTACATAATGGCACATGCAATTAGACCTTAAGGGGGGAAGCAGGACATCATTACCAACATGCTGTTACTGTTGTTACCAAGACACATACTGTGAACATAAAACAATGCATTCTAAACCTGTACTACATGGTATGTCTGCTGCGTGTCAACAGTACATAACAATTGTAATATACACTTATCTCACTATTCTGTTCACCCTGTGCATCAGACCATATGAGCATGTCCCCTTCACCGATGGTGTGGATGACAGGGATGTGGCACAGGCATCATCATATGCACAGGGTGATAATGTTTGCCAGGGGCCTAGGCTGCACCAGTGGATGACATCATGTGTGTGGGTTAGGGCTGGTGATCTAATTGGACATGTGTGGTTGTTATGCATGTGGGTGTTGGGGTGCCCTACAGATGTTTCTGGTGTATGCGTGTATTGCTATACAGTGTGAAGTACAGACACAGTGCCACTGCATGGCATCATGAGGTGTCTCTATTGCTATACAGTGAGGAATACACACACAGTGCATAGCCATGACTGCGTGCATACACAATACATGAATACTGTGGATTGTGACCCACGTCGCTGAGGTGTATACACACTAAACCATGCTGTGTCATGTGTGACAGGTCACTGGAAGACATACGGATGACACACCTGCACAATTGCTAACATTTCTTAGCTGCCTGGCAACCGTGTCCACACATGGCAGACTTGTCAATACACCATGTCCCACATGACATTTATGTACCACACACACAAGGTCCACGGCTGACAGTGATGTCCAACAGCAGCAAGGGAAATGTACAGTATCTGTGGCCTGATGTGGTATCTGTGTATGCATGTGGAAGTTGTACAGGTGACTACTGTCATGCTGTGACACAGTCATGATGTTCAACACATCTTATGTGGTCGAATTAAGTGACACCTCCACAAGCTGTGCACAGGCTTTTAAGATGTCCAGTGTTCCACATCTACTATATAACCATTCAACAAAGGCTATAGTTGGACCATGTGTAGACAATGTGCAACAGGGTGTACACACATACACATCACATCTACTGTGTGTTGCTACATGTCTCTGGCCATCCTCCATGGCCATGTGTGAACATGTGTTGGCCAAATGTTTGTGATGCCCGTCTATCTCACATGTCTGTGTTGTCCCATATGACATACACCCATAGATGTCAGATACTCCACTGTCCACAGGGTTATGCAGACAAAGGGTTGTATGTTTGGTATGTGGGGTATGTTTTATGAGATAGTGAGACAATGTTGCAGCCGGACCAGTACATGTCTGGGACATGTCAGATGGTACATCACAATGTGTGCACCCATTGCAGGGGCCTATTCCACAATGGTGAATCCTGTGGGCTGCCCATATCCCAGCTCACTGTGTAGTACTGTTTGCGTACCCCACATGTGTTGTTCCGATGTATAGTACATATTCCTACATTGAACAACACCTCCACCGTTGTATGGACAGCTGTCCACACATCTAGCAATGACAGATACTGTGGTTTCATGTTGGTGTTTCATTTAGTTTGTATATATTGCACATGGGTAGCCAGTGTGATTGATGACAGATGCGACCTGTATATCGTGACTGGACCATACATTATGTGTACATGTGTTAACTGGCCACATGGTGAATAGATCTGTGCATTAACATGCCTGATACTGATAACTGTCTCACCTGCAATGGCCTGCTGTCTGTGCAGCACGCCAGAGGAACCTGTATAGGGGTGACACAGCAGTTTGATCATTATCCATGACTGTATGACAGCTACAGGGTGCACTGTGCATGCTAACACATTCGCCTGTACAATAGCATATACTATGGAGTATGCACATGTGTGCATACACAGGGTAGCATACTATAGTATGCGGCATGTGTGTAAACATACCTTGCATATGATGCTACATTACATATTGCACAGTGACACATGCAACTAAATGGGATATAATAGTTATATGTGCAGTAGTGACTTACCAGGCAACTCCAGGCTTGGAGTTTGGGAGACACCTACCTCCATGATGGCAGCTAGTGTTTGTGGATGCTGTTCTGATGGGGTCACCAGGCTGGCCAGTAGCTCCTCGGTAGGTATGAGTGGGGGCTGGGTTGGTGGCCCACCACCTGTTCTACCTAGTTCCCTGGTGATTGCATTGGCTTGCTGTTTGGCATGTCGGATCAGGTCCGTGCAGTGTCTGCGCACCTGCTGGTAGGTGCGGTTATGGCCACTGACATCATTAACCCTCCTGTGAAGTTCCTGCCACAGGTCATCACGCTGCTGGGCATGCTGTGGCACATGGCTGAACAATACCTTATAGTTATCATGGAGGTAAGGTATGAGGGCATCATCCTCCAAGCGGCTATATGCTGGCAGGCGTAATTGAGGCATTATCTGGAAGACATAATAATGGAGACAGGTCACAGTATCTCAGAGATGCACAGAGATACAGCTGCACATACATGTGTATTACATTTAGTACATATGAACAGTTGTCTTTGCAAATTGTCATGACACTGACACGACTGACAAGTTTGTGTCACACACATGTAACACCCGTTGGGCATTGGATATTATCACCATATATGTGTGTCACCTCATTACATTGCTCATGCTCCATGTGAGTGCTGTCTTGATGTGGGCATGTCTGTTTGCCTGTACTGGTGTTCTTACCTATCAGCACATGCCTGGATGTGTCCACATTAATGCTGTTGACCTTGACGCTGTGTATATGTCACATATCAACACATACACTGCCTTAACGGACATGAGCAGTGGCAATGCAGACATGCACATGGAAACCTTTACATGCATGTGTTTTGCCATATACATCTACACGGGACTGTACAGCAGTTCAACGTCCTGCCACGTATCGCCTGTGTTGCACATGTGATACACATGGGACAATGGCTAGCCAGATGGTATTCGCAGGGATGGTTATCAACTATAGCATGTACGGATAAGGTCATGTAGTAGTGTGTATGCCCTGGGCCATGTATGGGCATAGGATGTGAGGTTTTCTAGCTGTATCCGACAGCCATGTTGCTGCCGCCAGGTGAATCAGTGCCACATTACTGATCCAGACAGTTAATGATACATCTACCATGCGGTCATCACACCATGTATGACAGAGATGACATGTGCAGCTTTGCTGGACAGGGTTGCATGATATGGCAAGAGTATGTAACATGTATGGCACAGGGATCTGTCCAGCATGTGGTGATCCTTGTAGTAGGAAGGTGGCTGTCCATGACGTATGTCTTTCAGATCAGGATATGTACATGTAGCATGTCCAACATCACAGTGTTGCACATGTCTTTATGCAGGGTAGGCAGCATGCTGCATAGTAGAGTTGAGGATTGTGAAGGCTGGTGTCGCCCATCCAAGCATGGCTGATACCCCTTAAAGGTGATATGTGATCCGATATTGGTCACTTGAGTGCTGAGTATGGCTGTACAATGATCTCCATGCTCATGGATGGCACCCTGTCATGACTTGGGTTGCCTCGTATGACTTCCTAATAGGCCTGGTGACGTCACTAGCTCAGGGAGGTAAACTGCACAGCACCATTCCTTACACACAGTGTCCATAATGTTGACCGCTGCCTAGGTGGTAGTTAATGGGTAGAGGGTTATTAACCTAGCGGTGACAATGCAATAAGCAGCTGTCAGATTGTGCACATATGTCACGCACCTCACCCACAAAGCCCATTCTGTATGTTGTCCACAACACTGAGTCAGCTATTGCTCCTAGGTCATGGCCATTCACATACTTACATACGCAGATGCCTCCCATTTGTCTGTGTGGTATGGGCTACAATGAGGGGGGAGTACAAAACATTAACCCTGTTTTACTGTAGCTGCCACTGGTATGATATGCACATGTCACTCAGACACCTTTTGTAGTGTTGCTTCTGTCAACAGGCCACTGGTAGAACATTCCTGTGACATACGAAGGTACATCTAGTATAGTGAGTGTAGGTGGAACACAGTATGTGTGATGATGTCCTCTGACCTGTCACAGGTATGCTATGCAGTGTGAAATTATCTGTACTGTCATCTACATCTGAACTGCTAACAACATCTAAGTTGATTAAGGTTCATGGACTTTCAGACCATACTCAGCAGGGTAATAGTGCAGTGCCTCCCATTATGAGTGGCGTCTCCACTTTGTGGGTTGTGATAACTGTTGCTTTGCTCCATTCAGTGTTTTCACAGACTGACATGAACCTATGTTTTACATGGAAGTGTATGTGTAGAGCAAACTGTTTTGCCATATGTGTATTATACGACCAGGGATGTGGACAGGTCACATGCAGCCTGAGTACACCTTGTACCATCATAGTTATGGTTACAGGGGCTCTGTAGTGTTCATGGATATGTGATTGTGTACCTGTTGGGGGGGGGCAGTGAGTTTATATTATCCAACACCCTATCTGTATTGCATATTCATGCTCAGCACTTGTTCAGAACATGTAAGCACTTCATGAGCTACTAATTACTATAGCACTCAATCCTACTCATTTCCTACAGGTAAACACTGTTTGTCCTTACATTTCCAGCTTGCTTACAGTACAACAGCTGTTGTACACACTTACCTCACATATCTTGTGAGAAATGGTTGAATATACAGGCATGTCCAAGTGTCAATTACCAGTGTTATTGCCTGTCTATATGATGAATATGGCCAACATGAGGCAATATAGCAATTGTCTCATGTACACAGTCAATGCTCACCTCCTAACATACGACACTACAGCCTGTGGGAGATGCACATATGTAGCCATGCTGGAGGTAATGCTTTCTCCAACCCAGACTGAACCTGACATTCATGTGGGGATGTTAAACGTTTGCACCACTCCCCACTCATCACATAGTCTCACTAGATCTCTACCATCACAGGACACACATAGTAAGACTACAACATTTGCAGAGCCTCTCCATACTACTCTGTGTAGGCAACAGAGGCAGCCCCCATCACCAAACACAACACCAATTACTTATAGCCCACAGACTCATGTGTGCCCATTAACTACAGCCAATAGGGTGTTATAACATACCCAACACACTAGTCATAAGTGACTCTGTAGGCGGTCACATTGATGCCCCACTCAGCAGGCTACACAAGGCGATAGTCACTTTCATCTGGCTGTCGGGTAACAGGATCCGCAACATAACCTATGCACTCAGGTCACTCCTCAACAGGTACAATTTGACTGTCATTCTCCATGTTAGTGTGAATGCCCTGAGATGTAACTTCCTGGACTACATGTACAGGGACATGCAATAGCTCTCTGATCTTGTAGCCCAGGAAGGTATCGCCCAAGCCCTGAGAAGCATTCTGCATTCATCCAGACTGATACCACAGTACAACAACTGAATTATTCACTTCAACAGTTGCCTATGCTTCTGCTGTCATTCCAAAGGTATCCAGTATCTGTCTGCTTTGAATGACGTGGTCGACAAAACACGATGCTTTGGCACAGATGACCTGCACCTGTCGGCCCTGGGATTACGGATAACATCTAAGGCTCTTGCTGCTCCTATACTGCCTATCTTAGTCACATTTCCAATAACATATTCACCACCAGAACAGGAACCGGCAAGCAAAACCTGAGGGTAATGTTACTCAATGCTTGACATCTTCATCTCAAACGCACTCAGGTGAGGCACTCCTTATAATGGACCACTTTGATATCTCTGCAGTGACTGGGACCTGCTTCTAGGCTCCAGAGAGAACCCCTGCACTGACAGGCTATTACGCAGACCACACCTTTCAGTCAAGTAACCAGGACCGGAACACCCATGGCGGAGGTGTGTCCATATTTCACAAGGATGTACACACCTCCAGGCTGGTTGCTTAGCACAATGCATCAGAGGTAATCCAAGTGCAACTAACTGTGGCCAGAACTGCTATACAAATTGTAGCTTGCTACGGATTCCACACCATACCCCACGGTTAACGGCCCTCATTTCTTGGTGTACTGGACAGTAGGGTTCAAACAGGAACTACTGATGTGAGACTGACACTACCCCACACTTAACTGGGATACCTACTCATGTATCGACACATTAGGCCAACGCTTTCTGGGATTCATAACCTCCAATCGGCTGGATCAACCTATACACACCACCACCAAAGCCAACAATATCCTAGACCTGGACATTACCAACATGTGTGACTGGTGTTCCACACCTGGGGGTATCCCCTCATTGGTCAGTTCCGAACATATGCTAATCACCCTTGTTATCCACATCCCGGCACCACACCCTTCACGGAAAACACAGTACAATATTTCTACAAGGCCAACTTCAGGCTTCTTATGACAGCAGTAGTAAACGTCATGACACCCGTGCAGATGAACAATATAGTTACAAACGCTGAAACATACACAACTGCACTTCATTAGCACTTACATGACTGCATGGATCATGCTATCCCAAACAGAGCCATGAAGGTACCCACCAGATAATGGACGCCACTCTGGGGGTCCATTGCCATGGACATAATGTACAACAGAAGGAGGAGACTGTTGTAAAGTAGAGTACAATCCCATGGGTGGGGTAGCTCCCTGGTCAGCCTCAGTAGGAATCTGAGATCCCTTATCACATCCTCCAAAGCTAGCTACGTAAACATTACTGCGACACATTCCAAGGACTACCACAAAGTGTTATGGAGGTATGTCACTACTCTTGATGGCAATACCCACATCTGCTCTGACATACAATGGTTAGGCAGGAACATTACAGAACCGACTGATATTGGCAACATCCTGGCAGATAGGTTCAATGCTAACTTTACACCCCTCTCACACCCTACAGGGCCTAAATCTATACAGGAACAATGCAGGGTCCCTGCAGTCACAACTACGCAGTTCAAACCTGCACTCTCTATGGCCTGGAACACAGACTCCATGTGACCGTCCAACATCCCAGGCTGCGATTTACACAAACCTCAGAATGACATGGCTTCCCACTTGGCCACCAAATTCACTAATAGCCTTGTATCAGGCATTGTGGCCCCTGAATGGCACACAGCAAGTTATCACACTCCACAAAGGTGGCGCCACAATGGACCAGAGGGACTATTGCCCTATATGCCTGAATGGACTGTTCTGCAAGGCTATGGGGCACATCATCATGGAAATCATTCACAGAGACACTGGTGGCCTCCAAACCTTTGATACCACCCAGGTTGGATTTGTTAGGGCTAGACCATGGCTCCTACACCTGGTGGACTCCTTTGAGACAGTTACTAAGGTAGTAGATGACGGTAAGGAGGTCCACACAGCCTACCTTGTCCTCTCATTGGCTTTCAACACCGTTCCCCATTCTGGTACTGTCAACATACACATCCATCTGCACATCGATCCCTACGTCTCGAGATGTTATGCAAAGTGGCTCATGGACAGGACCCACACAGTGAGGGTAGCATACTGTAGTTCCTACTGTAAATCAGTTACAATTGGCGTACCCCAGTCCTCAGTCATAGGTACAGGCTAGCACAGAGGGACTTTCCCTGACTAGGTTTCCAGACGACTGCAAACTAGGAGCCATGATTGATTCACCAACTGATACAGACACCCTCCATAAGGGTGTCACTGTGACGGATACCTGGTGTCGATAACATGGCCTCAAGCTGCATGCCACGAGGTGCATAGACATCCCCCTTGGATTACACCAATCACCCACTGACTATCACATAGGTGGTAGTCCCCTACATACATGAGACATTATAAAGAATCTTAGTACACACGTAGATAGCACCCACTCCTTTGATAACCATATTGCCAATGTGGTGTGGATATCCTTCTACGTGGCCACCCTAATCTGTAATGGGGTTGTAGTTGGAACAAAGGCACCCATTGTACCTCTATACTCCTGACTTATGAAACATGTTCAAGGGTACAACACCCCTTTTGGGGTGTACCTTACAGAACAGCAATGGCTTTAAATACCACAACGTTAACACACCAACAGGATTATTGACCTCGGAAGGATGACGTATGCAGCACAACTACAGAAACCACAACTGTACTAATTTGCATACTACATACTCAGAGGTGACCTCTGCTGAACATACAAGGCCCATGTCCACAACAATATTGATGGATATGCTCCACATAAGCAACATAAGCAAAAGCCACTGAGAGCAACATGCTCTGGGATATGTACCCAAACACAATGATGAGTGGGACGTGCTGGAGGGATACATTCCTGAACCGGACACTCACCATGCTTTGGAACATGATTCCTATGTACATCAGGCAGGGACCCTCACTAGCACTCTTCATGAGATACCTCGATGGGTGGATGGCAGACAGACATGTATGCCAGGGATCACTGCAGTGGCTGTACTGTACACAGGTGCAGGTAACAAATGGCTCTGCTGTTCACAGGCATAGGACACTACCCTAGGGAGGTGCCGCCAGTGAAAACACTGTAGTTGGCTTACAAATGGACTTGGCCAGACAGCATAGTACCTAACTATGAACCTGTGACGCTATTACATGCCCTTTGTGCATGGATAATTGAGTAGCTCTTCCATTTCAATTAGCTATCATGCTGTTACACTGTCTCATGACTACAAGCCGTATGTATCCTGCTATTGTGTATTGTACATGCCAATAGACATACCTTATGTTTGCATAATATAACAGTAATGCTATGCAAAATATCTGACATATCTACCTACAATACTGTACATTACACATTTTGTAAACATTATCCCATAATGCAAAGCATAATTGTACAGCAGGACCACCTTAGGCATGTTATTCTCGTTATATGCCCATACAGAGGCCTACTGTTACAGTATATCAACATATACTATCCCCTGTTATGGCATGTACTTGTTGGACAAATCCTACCACTGACGGCGGCTGGAGTGGAATTGTTGTGTTTAAAGCCCTTATGTAGCATCCCTTGTGGTGCATGAGGTGTTTACCTTGTGGCCCACAGCAGTACACACAATTTCTACAAGCGTTACTATGCTCAACAAGGCATCACTACATAATACCTTTTCCCACTGTATGCATTGCGTACACTTTCATTAATACAGAACAGGCACTACATACACTAACATACTGAGTGTTCTACATACCTTCTTAGCGGTCCGACTTTGTGAAAATATCTGTCTTACTCCTTTCCTGTTTAAACAGTTCTATGGTATGAGCATATGGTTTGAATGTATGGCAAGCCATCCTTTTATACGTAGATACCTGTAACATGTGGTATCCTGCCACCAATTGGTGTTCCGGAGTAAATTATTACATGCACATCAGCTGTGCAGCTACTCCATTAGCCAATTACACGGCAACAGTGGGGCATAATTGAATACTCCACTTGGGCATTGTCCTTTTGCCCTACCTTCGAGGGAGACGGCCTGGATGTGGTTTATTGTGATGAATTGCAACTGCTATTTGGAGAGACACAGATATTTTGAATTCATGTCCCCCATGGATTGTGTGTGACGGCCAGAGTATGTAGTTCTACATGTGAGTGTAGCTGTTATCTCAACTGTCTGATACGGGACTATTGCAAACAAAACCTGTAACATCGGCGTCTGTTCCATTGTACAACAGCAACGATTTCACATGGCACCATTACAATTGTGTCTCTCACAAGGTATGTTAATGCTTCTGCAGATGTCATTGAGTGAGTGGATGTTTGTGATGTTATTACAGTCTGTATTGAAATTGTTTCGGGTGTGGGGGAGATGTAGGTGGGTGTACATAGCAGATACAGGTTTGTGGGGACTGCATTTATACATATTCCATATGTGTGTGGGGGCTCCTTCCCTTATTGAAGACCTATCATTTAGTAGACTAATACTATGGTTATTGCAGGCTTATTCATTAAGCCATTGTTAACTGGTTCCTATATAGCATGCAGGTGATGTTGATACTTCAATCCCTCTGGAAATACACCGATATGTAAGGGAATGTTACTACATGAAAGCTGTCTCATGTATTTCTATCACAGATATTTGCACTCATTGCAGTTGTGTTGGTGACTGAACCTCTTTGGCTTGGGTTGCCACCTTTTCAAATGGCCATAGTGGGACATTTGCAGGACACTCATCGGGGTTTAGAGGCCGACATATACCCACGGTCAGTACACAGGATAGAACATACTTTTATCCTAAATAAAACCTTATTCTTGTAGCACTTTAGCTGCTTATTATGTTTCTTGTAACATTTACGTATTTTAGATACAGGAATAACTATTTAATGCAACTATTACATAATATATGAGACATAATTATGTCCTACAATCTCGGACATTTGCCCTTTTTAATATTTGTTGTCAGGACACAACTGCCCAAGGAGGGACTGTCCCTCTCAAAGTGGGACAGGCGGTAACTGTATGCCTAAGGCCAGCTATGACCACACCTACCGTAATAATCTACCTCCGAGTTAGCACTAACAGACACACGATGCAAACACACACACACACACACACACACACACACACACACACACACACACACACACAGACACACAGACACACACACACACACACACACAAACACACATTACAGTCCCATGGAAACACACACCGCACCCTCAACACGCACTTACACACACTACAGCAATCAGAAACACACTTAAACACAGTACCTACCTGGACCGCAGCACCAGCAGCAATAACTAAATGTCCCTTAACATCGTGATAATATTACTCGCGGTTCTAGTGTTCCGGTACTGTGGTCTTTCGGTCTTTAAGCCTCGTGATTACGCGTGTCGGTATGTAAAGCATTCAGTAGTTGGCAGTATCCTATTTATTTGTACCTCCATGGTTGTGTACATGTCGTTAATCTATCCATATATTTGCAGATATATGTAAATCCGTATATATCGACATATATCTCTCTATCACCCTTTCTATCTCTATTATATATATATATATATATATATATATATATATATATATATATATATATATACAGAGAGAGAGAGAGAGTGAACACACCTTTCGTTGGGTACATGGTGGTGTATACTGTTTCCTGAACTTCACACTTTTGTGTTTTAACCTGTCACAATACACACCTGCCGTTGGTACATCTCGGGTAGCTTAATGATAGGTGATTGTGTACATAGTTGCGTGTTCTACTCCTGGCATTGGTCGTTTTACCTTTCAGAGCAGGCACTATTAGTACAGGGGTGAATAATGCTGGTTTCACCTGTTCTGGACATCTTTGACCATGATCTGCGCGATAGTCAACAAAGCTTAGACCTGTTTTGCACATATCCGTGTAGTCATGTTTACACGACGCTTACCGGCACTTGCCGACGCATAAACCCACTAACATGTGCTTAAACATGCTCTAATGACCTGCATTCAACATCCATTATTCGTGCCATTGGGATTAAGTAACGGCCCTTGCAGGACGTGGAACCGGGAACATGCACGACACAGTCAGTGGCTTTACCACTTGGGCATCTGGGAATTGTACAAGTGTTATGGTGTTTTGTATGTGGACTGTACTACGGCTGTTCCTCCATACTGCAATCAGATGTGTAACTCAGTTAGTTTACATATGGATGAGACCTATTAATGGTATGTCCAAGTGATGTTTAATGGATGTGCTCCAGCATTGGTAATCTATGTCACAGCGAGCCACACACTACAATGTGCTACACCTTGACACAACCATAACTGGAGAATGCTGGGGTGACAGATACCTGTCATGGGTACTCCCCATGCTTTGGCACTACATCCCTGATTACATTATATGGAGCCCCTCATTAACACACCAGGGAATCCATGCAGAGTGGGTGGGGAACAGTGGTTACACACATGGATCCCGCAATTGGCTCTGCTCCACAGAGGGACAGTTAGTTAATCGATAGGGTGGTGACAGCAGACACTTTTTGCCTCGGCTGATGAATGGCCTCTGACAATCGGGCATGTACCTACTGATGTACCTAGGAACCTATACATACAGTATCAACATATGCTGTTAGCTTCGTGTACTGTTCAGGAGTTGACTTTCCTTGTTCTAATAGCTGTTGTGTGTGCAATAGTTGAGGGCTGCCTATGTAGGATTCACACAGTAGGCCACCTATACATTACAATTTACAGATGGTTGTGTGTGTGTGCCATCCATTTTACTGTGTGTGCAGGTGGAGAAGTGTGTCAGTCCATAGGGACCTACACTGTCAGTGTATGTGCTATACATTCCCTCTTTGCCAAGGCGTGGGCATATTGGGCATGCTTCTGTCTGCCTACTGGGGCTGGCACAGGGTGTTCGTGGTCTGAATCCCTCTGTGCCTGTGATGGCCTTTGCAATTGCGGTGGGCTGTGAGGGCCTTCACCATTATGTCCCTCCTGCAGCTGTTTCCACAGGATCATATTATGTAGCATGGCACCACCAGATATGTCCAAGCAATGGAACCGTGATTTCAGCATCCCAAACACATGCTCTATGATGATTCTGGTTTGTGCCTGTGCCTCCTTATGGTGTTCTTGCATGGGTGTGTGTGCATTTCTGATATGAGTCATCATCCACGGCTCCAGTGCATAGCCAGCATCCCCCACAAGGTGGCCATATGGGATGTCCCCCCTGACAAATACCTGATACAGCTGTGAGGCATGTCAGATGTGGGAGTCATGGTAGCTTCCAGGGCTGCCAGCACACACATCCATAATAATGCCTTGGGCATTGCACACAACCTGGCAGTTGATGGAGTGGTATCCCTTGCGGTTTATGTAGCGCCTACCATGCTCACCGGGTGGTGACTTGATATGTATGTGCTTGCAGTCTATTGCACCCAGTACCTCTGGGTAGTGTGCCACATGGTGGAAGAGACGCATATTGCTGGTCAACTCCTCCTGAGTTCGGGGGAAGTATATATGCTCATTGGCATGTGATAACATGGCATCCAGGAACTGGTGGCATACCCTGGATGCTGATGCCTGTGAGATCCCCATGATATCTCCAGTTGGCCTTTGAAAGGTACCTGTGTCTAGTATTCTCAAGCTTACACATACCTTTGTGTCCACTGGGATGGGTTCCCCTCTGTTGTTTCTGGATCTCAGGCGTGGCCGGCACAGCTCAACTATTTGCTGTATGATGTCCCTGTCCACCCTGTAATGCTCTACTATCTCCAGATCATGTAGCCCCTGGTAGGTTACCCTTGGTCTGAACACTCTTCTCCTCCTCCAGGGCCTGAGGTCGTTGTCAGCATCATCCTCCACAACACCTTCAGTATCCAACACATGGTGATGAATCACAGCTATGTCAGCTCCAACCAAGTACATTGTAAAAGTTCCCCTTTCTGTTTACAGCGATGTTGCAGTGTTTGGGAATACACAGGTGTGTGTGAGGTGCCTTCACACTTTATACTATTGTGCTTTGAACACTGATGATGTCATAGGGTGTGTATGTACAATTGGAGCTGCAGGGTATCTTATGTGTTTTACCACAGGTACTGCTATTGTGGTGCCTTTGGTGTTGAATTACATTTAGCTGCCGTGGATTACCTCTTGCCCTTCCCTTAACATTTCTTAATGATTCCCCTCCCATTGTCTGGCATGCATCCAGCAGCCTGCTTTCTTTTGTAATTTCCCAAACCAGGATTGTCTTGCAAAATGTGTTCTATAGCCAATCTACTGCAGGTTTGCTTTGCTCTGCGGTGACAGTTCTCTTTTCTTTGCAATCCGACACCTCCTCTATCCTGTTCTGCAGGTTGCTGCTAGCAGCCTTGTTAGCTGCCGTCAATAGCCCACTGTGAGTTAATAGGTGTTAATTGCTCAGTTGTACTCCAATTACCGTACTTTGGCATTTCCTTATTGTCTTCCCCTAACCTTCCTGTTTGAGCTGTGGTGCGCGGTGCATGCGTCCGCTTACCGGGTTTTGGGCATGTTTTCATCCACATACACATGCACTTTCGGGCACCATGTGTGCTCTCAGCTAAGCAAATCTATACCTACATCCACACCCCTATCCTGCGGCTTTGCTTAGCAACAGGCAGCCTGGATTTGCATTGCTCCAATGTGCTTACAGCTACGTGGCACACCCCACTGCTGATGTCATATATACCTCCAAACCACTTCTCGGTGTTGTAGCACTGCGCCGTATGGTACATCCTTAGGCCATCGGGATGTTTGTGATTCACTATTACTTGCCTCATTTGCATGGCATTGACTACTAATTCATAGTTACCACGCAGAACACTGTCACAGACCCTTAGCAACCCTTGCAGCGTGGTTGTGGTGTACCATGCATACCATTGACTATTATGGTGAAATCATGATTTGTGTTACATTGCAATTTTATGACATTTGTATATATTTTCCTTGTGTTCCCATTTGCACACACATGTGCTGTGGTTGTACTTTGCGTTACTGTGGCCATGACATTAAATGATATTTTTTATGTGTTGTACATCTTTTCTTATGCCATTGGCTATATATTTAGCCATTGGCATATGTTAACATTGTAATACATGAGTCTGGTCCACTTTCATAGCTCCGATGTTCTGTTTGGCAAAATGTAAACTTTTTTTTTTTGGTTTACATTTCTGTAGGCTTACGCTATGCCTACACAACTTCATGAATCTCTATGTACCTTCATTTGCATGCTGTAGTACTGCACAAGGGGTGATTAGCATACCTGAGGTGAGAACTGCGCAGATCTGGCATACGCTGGTAGTGCACGTGGAATTGGATCATACCTGGATCACTCAGCGGCCATATTTGGCGTTATACCGCCTACGCTATGCCTGTGCCTGATGCAAGCTTCATGAATCCCGGGGTAGGTTGGAGAAGGTTAGCAAGAGCAGGGAGACTGCTGGGTTGGTAGATAATTTTGTGGGCCATGGTGAGTTGATTGAGGGAAAACAGGTTAGGGAGTTCAAGCCAGCTGAGTTGAGAGAGAGCAGTACAATGGTGAGTCCTATATGGGAAACTGGAGGCAAATTTGGCAATTTTGTTATAACAGGATTCTAAGTTATTCAGGTCAGACTTGTGCAGGTTTGCGAAAATGAGAGAGCTGTAGAAGAGAGTAGAGTAGAGAGCAGATGTGACTGAGCAGTGGCTAGTCTAGCAATGTGGGTTAGGAAAGTTTAGCTCTATAGAGGGCACCAAGTTTGATATGAACTTTTTTGATTGTCAGAGAAATATGTTTGTCAAATTTTAGGTTTTCATCTATTGTGACACCTAGAAGTTTAGCTTGGTTGGTGGGGACTATCCTGGAACCATTTGAGGAGAGAAGAGATAGAGAGAACTGACTTGATATAATTTGTTTGTTATTGAAGACTATTACCTTAGTTTTGTTGGGGTTTAGAATGAGTTGGTGTTCAGAGAGGTACTTTTCTATGTCTTGAAAGGATAATTACATTTTTTTGAAGTTCTTGGGGTGAGGGGGGTTGAATAGATGAGAAAAACATTATCTGCATATTGGACAATGGAGGCCAGTTTAGTAGCAGAGTTGAGGTTATTTATAAATATGCTAAAGAGGAGAGGGCCAAGTATAAAACCTTGGGGTACACTGACAGAGATAGAGAGCAGGGGGGATAGGTTGTTTTCCCATTTAGTTGCCTGCTGGCAGTTGGACAGATAGCTATAGAACCAGGACAGGGATGAGGAATTGAGGCCATATGAAGAGAGTTTTTTAAGTAGCTGTTGATGAGAAACGGTGTCAAATGCCTTGGACATATCAAGAAATATAAAGGAGACAAGGTGTCCTTCATTTAAAAGATAATGAATGGTGTTGGTGAATGATAATAGGGCAGTGTTTGTACTATGTTTGGGTCTAAAACCATGTTGGCAACTGGATAATAGGTTGTGAGTAAGGAGATGGTTGAGGAGTTGATTGTGGATGCACTTTTCTAGTATTTTTGAAAGGGGGAAGGATGGAAATGGGACTGTAGTTAGTGAATTCTCTGGAAGAACCACCTTTGTAAAGGAGAATGATGTGGGATATTTTCCATAGAGTTGGGACATAATTTTCAGAGACAGATCTATTAATTAGGATTAATATAGGGTAGGCAGTAGAGGGTGCGGCGATTTTTAGAAAGTAACTCAGATGGGTCCAGTGTTTGGAGGTTCCCTCTATCCTGATTATTTCCCTGATAAGTCTTTCCATAGTTTTGCACATGAGGCTGGTCAGACGTATGGGCCTGTAATTGATGGAGTCTGTGGAAGGCCCTCCCTTATGTAGGGGAATGACTGTAGCTGTTCTCAATTCACTTGGTACAAACCTTCATGGAGGCTGAGATTTAACAGTGTTATTAGGGGTGTGGTTAATCATGTTTCTTGTTATTTAAGATGCATCCAGGGATATTGCCAGGACTGATTGATGCAGTATTTGTAGCTTTTGATAGCACTTTTAGGACTTGGTCTTGTGTGACAGCTAGAGGCGAGCCAGTTTCAGGTATATTTTGCAGGACAGACAGATGAGAGAGATGGGTAAAGTTAGAGCTAAATTTATTGGCCATTATGTTTGCTATATCTTCAGCCTTTCTGTAGGCAACTTTGTTCTCAATCAACTCAGCACATTGCTGCATTGTGCTTTTGAGATATGAACATAACTAAAAAAATGCTTTGTGATTGTCTTTGTCTTTGGCTTAGCTAGCCATTTTAGCCTCAAACTTGGCTTTGGTGGATTCTATTAAGCTCCTGATTTGGTTGTTTATTTCAGTGACAAGGGCTCTAACATTCTGCAACAAGGGCTCTAACATTCTGTGACAAGAGCTCTAACATTCTGTGACAAGGGCTCTAACATTCTGTGACAAAAGCTCTAACATTCTGTGACAAGGGCTCTAACATTCTGTGACAAGGGCTCTAACATTCTGGGAATTACTCCTCTTACTTTTGGTCAAAATTATTTACCTTTTATTATAAAGCTTACTGATGTTATGGTTTTCCATCTGGTTTGTTTTGTGGTTTGCCCTGCAGTTGTTCCAAGGGCATGCTGGTATAGTGTGGCAGTGTATGTTTCTGCATATTAAGTGGAGCTAACTGGATTTGGAGGGGATTTGAAGCTTGCCAATGTATCTCTTAGGAGAAGGTAGTTTGCCTTTTGAAATTTCTAAAGGTACCTTTGGTGGAACGGATCTCTAGTTTTAGTTTTATTTTGAAGGAGACTGCTTTACGGTCAGACCTAACAATTGATGAAGATATGCATGGGATGGTGCAAGATATTTCCATATTGGTAAGAACAAGATCCAAGATATTATTTCTCCTAGTGGGTACTTGGACTAATTGTTCCAGGGCATTTACATTGACAAAGTCCAGGAATCTCTGTGCGTTTTCTCCAGATATTGCAGTACAGATACATGCAGGTGAAGTACTACCTACACTCAGAAAGCCCACTCATTTGAATTGGATCAGTATCATGTACTCCCTTAGGGCAGTTTGCTAGCCTAAGCATACATTGGTTGGAATCTGGCCCTGACAGTAAATTTGTGTAATTCATATCCAAATATGATTTATGAATACAGTTGTGAAACAAAGATGCAGCTAGGCATACACACTGTACTCAAGTGAGCATTTTTTCTGAGCATCTTTGAGAAACTGCATAGTTCAAAGAGTACATAATGTTTAAAATTGTCTGAACTATTGTCTACAGTGCAGTGCAATATGAAACATGATTTCCTTAAGTTTCAATGGGCTTGTATATGGGCTTTTCTAATAATAAGTTGCCTTGTACATTGGCTAGCTTTGCCAATGTACTATGACAAATTATTTTGTTGTGGTGAGCCAGGCATTGGCTCTGACAGTCCCCATTACCATACACTAAATGGAGACTGACATTGTCTTATCTTTTGAACTTGAGTGTGGAGTAATTGCTCAGCATGGAGTGTTACTCCATGTCCAAGTCCTTTTGGAATCTTGTGCTGTGACATCACAATCTCTTCGTAACTGATTGTGATATCACAATAGAGGAAACTGACTTCATATGATGAGTGTCAGATGATTCCAGAGAATTACCTTTTAAGGGAAAGGTTATTTTGATTTACATATTTAAATGCAGAGAACAAATGTAAACAAATAAACTAAAAGCAGCACAAACTAGACGTCTGATAATTCTTATCCTTTTCATGTTTCCTATTTTGTGTCAGTAGGTTTTTAGGTAGATAATATTCCAGTATTAGGCAGTCATTACTTACAATCATTTGCACTCATACTATCACGCAATAAGTGGGCAAGAAACATGGGGCAGGATTCACGAAGGCTTGCACGGAGTCTAAGAGTAGTGTAAGACTCCATGCAGCCTTCGCGATCCAGGAACAGCCCAAAGTCCGTGTAAGAGACCAGCTAAAACGTCTCTTACACGGAGTGGGCGTGGATAAGCTAATCACCTCACTTGCAGCCGAATAGCATGTAAATGAGGTTGATTAGCGATCCAGGAAGCCCAAAGCAGCCCGTGTAAGAGCCGTTTTAGCTGCAGAAATGTACTCAGTTGACAACTGAGTACGTTTCTGCAAAAAACACAATGGAGCAATGTCAGCTCTAAATAAAGGGTGCATATGTGTCAGGCAGCATGCCAATGGCCAAATATGTGGCCATTGGCAAGGTACCATGCAAATATGAGAAATAAATATTTTTTTCCGATCCGGTGTTTAAACTTAGCGCAGCCCCAAGCAAACGGGCTGCGCTATATAAAACATAAAATGAAGGTTATAAACCCACAAATGTGGGTTTTATGCAATACATGGATTTACAATGCAGGGACCAGCAGACCAAAAACAACATGGCCACCGTTTAGTGGTTGCTAAGGGGGGAAGCTGAGTCTAAGAGATGTAACTAAGCATTAGTAGGCAATCTGATGCAAATGAGTGTTAGGATACTGAATTCCACTGTCACATAGCAAATGAGCACATTCTGAGTAGTGTAAGAGATACATAAGGGGGAAGAATAGAGTAGAAGATAGGTGACATCACAGGGGGGAATGGCAGAAAGAAATGCAGTTCATTGGAGGTCAGAGTTACATGACAGATGTCAGACACATATCATGGAAAGAGGAGTGCCACAACATAAGCATGGGAAAGTCAAGAAATGGAAGGTGTACACTGTTGCCTACACCAAAGTTTCTTGCTGGGCGTGCATGCGCACGTGTGTGCGCCATGAAGCACGAGTAAGACAGTGTGCGCATGTGTAAGGCAGACTGAGCATATGGGAGCGTGTTGGGAGATGTTTAACACTGTTTGCGCGGGTGTGCGCGCGCTTTAACCCGAATAAGCAGATTCTGAACCGTGTAAGCATGTGTGCGCGCATGTAAGCCACTGTGAGTGTGTTTCTGCTAGTATGCACGTTGCTGCCCCCTGAGGAAACAGAAAGGAAAAAGGATGCAACAGAATTAGTAGGAAGCTAGCAGGGAATACTGCTGGAGCTAGCAGGTGAAAACAATTAGAAGCAGGCAATTACACAGGCAGAATAGTAGCTCAGCCAAGCACTTAAAACTCTACAAACAGCAGTGCAAGATGTTTCTCTCAAGAGACACTGCAAGACAGGAGTAAGCTATTAGAAGTGAAAACTGAAAAAGCTGAACTCAGAGCAGAAATATTAGGGGCTGCCATAGCTGCCATAATGAGACATAGGCGACTTGCTGAGGGTGGTGACAATGCAGATGGTGCCAGACAACCCACAGTGAGGAGACGGAGAAGAGTGTACAGGCCCAGGGTCACTTACCACGGGTTACATGAGCTGGAGATAGTAGAGCGCTATAGAGTGGACAGAGAGCTCCTGCAGCAAATAGTGGAGCTGTGCAGGCCACGCCTCACACACAGAGCCAACAGAGGGGAACCCATCCCAGTGGAAACCAAGGTATGTGTTGGCCTAAGAATACTAGCAACAGGTACCTTCCAGAGACCAACTGGTGATATGATGGGGATATCACAGGCATCAGCCTCCAGGGTACTGCACCAGTTCCTGGATGCCATGTCAGCACATGTCGGTGATCATGTATATTTTCCCAATGCCCGTGAGGTATTGGCCAGCAATATGCGTCTCTTCCAGCAAATAGCGGAATACCCTGAGGTAGTGGGCGCAATAGACTGCACGCACATACGCATCAAAGCACCAGCCGGTGAGCGGGGTAGGGCCTACATTAACCGCAAGGGCTTCCCCTCCATCAACTGCCAGGTCATGTGTGATGCCCAGGGCATAATAATGAATGTGTGTGCTGGCTGCCCTGGGAGCTACCATGATCCCCACATCTGGCATTTGACACAGCTGTACCAGACATTTGCCAATGGGGACATCCCACACAGACATCTAGTGGAGGATGCAGGTTATGCACTGGAGCCGTGGCTGATGACACCCATCAGAAACGCACACACACCTGAACAGGAATGCCATAATGAGGCACACGCACAAACACATAATGTAATAGAGCGTGTGTTTGGGCTGCTCAAGTCACGGTTCCGGTGTCTGGACACATGTGGTGGAGCCTTGCAGTACACACCAACTACATGTACCCAAATTGTCATGGTATGTGCTATGCTACATAATATGATCTTGCGAAAACAGCTGCAGCAGGACCAGCATAGGGCTGGGCCAAACAGCCCCCCACCATTGCCAAGGCCATCACAGGCAGAGCGTGACTCGGAGGAGGAACAATCTGAGCCTGTCCCAGTAGGCAGAAGGAGGCATGCCCAGTATGCCCTGGCCTTGGCAAAGAGGCAATGCATAGCACATACACTGGCTCAGTAGGAACCCTGGGAATGATACCCCCTCTGACTCACTCAAATAATAACAGGGATGCCTAAAATGACATTACCTGCTTACAAACATGTACAGGGAGTGTAATATGTGCATCCGACAGAGGCAGCCCTGCAGCACCACCTGAGGCATGAATGCCATGTGTTAAGTAATGTAACACCATGTACTATATGCACACCTGAGGACCGTGGCAAACATCCTACCCTCACCAAGCATCATGCCACAATATGACAATGAGATGATCAAGTGCAATAATTGGCTGAAGTATTGCAGTTAGTCAAAGGGGATCCAATGTGTGCCAGCCTGGGATGACATGCTGAGCATGACATGATGCTCCACCTGCTAGAACTGGCGTGCACCTATCAGTGCAGGCCGTATGGATACTGGCAAAGGCTGTTGTTACCCACAGCGTGCCCTGAATAGGTAAGGCTCAAAACACAAACCTACCTCCATAGGTATCAGAAGGGATAAGAACCTAGATGTAATGCTACCCAATGCCAGAAGTCTAAACAGCAAGATGCATGCAGTCTAAACTCACCCAGTATGGAGAATGTTCATATCTGTGCTGTAACAGAAAACTGGGTCAAGGCTCACAACAGCACCCTAACACTACCATGTTACACCTCATACTGTGCTGTACAGCCTCAAAACATGGAACAAGCTACAAAAGGAGGGTGACTAGCAATAATTGTCAAGGATAACCACACCCCCATGTTGGTACCACAACAAGAAGCAGCATGGACTAGCCATGGTCAAGTAACAGTGGCTAAAACTGCCCCCCAATTTATAGCCTGCTACAGACTACCATCCCAACACCAGGAACTGCACCTGGCCTATGTTGGAATACATGAATATATCAAGTCCTCCAAACCACATTATATTGGGTGACTGAAAATACCCAGACATAGACTGGGAGCATTATACTAGCTCCAATACTGTAGGACAAAAGTTCATAGAATCCATAAACCAAAATGCCCAGGAACAACGTACCACTCCCACAAGAGGGGTAAGCATACTGGATGTGATAATCAGCAACATGGGTACTGGATGGCAAGATGAGAAGTGTATTGCTCACTGGTAAGACCAGACCATAGAGTAATCACACTGGATATACACATCCTGACCACAGTCCCTGGCCAGAAAACCACAGTGAAAAACATGTGTAAAGCAAAATTTGCACTCCTCCAAACTGATGTGGAATCCATTAAAGGTCCTGTGCAGGTGCAAAATATGGGCCAAACCTCAGAACCTGTTATACAGGCATTCCATGAACACTGCCAGGAATGCTTGGATTATGCAATCCTAAATTAAAACAAGACACAATGCCATACACGCAGGCATCTGGCATGGTGGACACCAGCCATAACCAAACCATGCAAGAGAATGAGGAAGTTTCTACATGATAGAGCAAACATAAAAAAAAGAAGTAATCACTGATCAGTAGTATGGCAATAAAATATGTCCACACATACAATCCACTAAGGCCAGCTACAACAAGTTGAATCTGTGAATTTTGAGGCAATGTTACACCTGCCCCAAGTACACAGACAACCCCCAACTCCCCCCAAGAAATACAAATATATGTGAGAGATGCAACCATCTATCCAAACTGGAGGCTGAGCTCCCTCAACTCAGTACTCCCAAAACTAGTCAGGAGGAGAAGGTAACCACACACACCACAAACCCAGTCCCACATAGACCTATCACAACTGCAAACCAAAGACATAAACACAGAAAAACATTCCCGGAGGCCCGAATTACAAACACACCACACCAACAGAGGCCTCCAAAGCAGACACCCAATCAAACAACCTCCAAACATAGCACATGCAACACATAGTACACAAAGCTGGTGTGCCAAACAGTCACAGGCCAGAAGGAGAAACAACATGCCTGATACAGTTGTAATAGGTGACTCCATAGTGAGACACGCTGCTGACCCGCACACCAGACTGAACAAGGGAAAGGGTGCAGTAAGCTGCCTGTAGGCTGCTACAATACGCCACATAACACAAGTATGCAGGTCACCCCAAAGCAAGTAGAAATATGATGCAGTCATAGTCCATGCTGGTGTGAATGACCTGAGATGTACCTCCCCGGACTACATGAAAAGAGACATAGATGAGCTCTCCGATTATGTAGTCCAGGCCGGTATGACACTGACCATTTGCAGCATCCTACCCTCACCAAGAATGATGCCACAGTACAAACACGGAATGATCAGTTATAACAAGTGGCACAATTACTGGTGTCATTCCAAGGGGATACAATGTCTGTCTGCTTGGGATGTCATGCTTGACAAGCCACGCAGCTGTTCCAGGGATGGCTTGCACCTGTTACCCCTGGGCGTCTGGATATTGGATAAGGCTTTTGCCACCTCCATAGAGCCTTTTGTAGGCAAGGCTGAAAGGACTAACCCACCACCCTACAAAACATAAGTGGAAAGAAACATAAGGGTAATGCTGACCAATGCCAGATGTGTAAACCTCAATATGCATGCTCCCGAGGCCATCCCCAGTATGGAGAACATCGATGCCTGTGCAGTGACAGAAACCTGCTGCAAGCCTCCTGACAGCACACCAGCACTACCAGGTTATACCACATATCATGCGTTATGGCCCCAAAACCTGGAACAAAATATAAAAGGAGGGTGAGTATCCATATTCAGCACAGACAACCATACGTCCAGTAACTGACAATGCACAAGGCATTGGAGTCCACCCATGTGCAACTAACCATAGGCAAGACTGCTGTACAGTCTGTAGCATGCTACAGACCACACACACAGGAACCCCACCCAGCCGTCCTGAAGACACTGGACAGTATGAATGTCCCACCAAATACCAAACAAGGTACTCACAAATTACCACATAGGTGGTAAATCATTATGTATGGAAGGAGTAATCAGGGACCTAGGGACACAAGTGGACAGTAACCTGTTATGTGACACTCACATTGCCAATGTGGCTAGGAAGACTGTCTATATTGGACACCGTATCATGAAAGGATTCACATCTACGTCAATAGAGGTCATTGTGCCCCTATGCTGTTCTCTTATCAGACCCATAATCTAGTACAATGCCTCATTTGGGATGTACCTTACCTGACACCTGCAGCAGTTAGAAAGACCTCAAAGGTACCTCACCAAGAGGATAAAGGGTCTCAAATATATGTCATATGCTGCCTGGCTGTAGACACCCCAGCTGAATGCAGTCACATACTGCCTACACAGAGGCATTGTATGTCTGTTGTACAAGGCCATGTCCAACACAGGAGTAATGGACATGCTCCACCCCAGAAAACTCAAAGCCATCGGAGCTGTGAGAGTGAGAGATGTCAACCTCAACACATAATGAAATAGGATGGGCTGGAGGGACAGATACATAACCCAGAGGCTCCCCACACCCTGGAACAGAATCCCACTCCATGTTAGGCATAGCCCCTCACTGACACTCTTAGGTTCATAGGTTCATAGGTTTATACTAGGCTATCTGCCCGAGGGCATTTACAAGCCTAGCCCATAGTTTTGTGGCTTACGCCACCCCTTTAGTATGGGGAACTATACCCATTATTTTGCTGTGCCTCTGTCGAGCAGTGACACTGAGGTAATCCCTGGGGTATATCTGCGATCTCCCATCCATTGGTCAAGATTTCTCTTGAACAAGGCCAGCGAGGTGCTCTGCCTCACATATACCGGGATTTTATTCCACAGCATAGGGAGTCTTTGGGTGATGAATCTATCTCTCCAGCACGTCCTATTAATAGCCGTGTCGAGGTTTAAGTCTCTCGCCCTTGTGGCTCTGATGGATCTAGATTTTTTGAGGTGAAGCATATTCATCAAATCTGGGTTTGACATGGCCTTGTATGTTAGGCAAAGGTCACCTCTGAGCAAGCGGTAAGCGACTGAATAGAGCTGGAGTTCTTTCAGTCGGGCAGCATAGGACAGATGTTTGAGACCCTTTATCCTTTTGGTGAGGAACTTTGTGGCCTCTCCAGCTGCTGCAAGTGTCGGGTCAGATACATTCCGAATGGGGCATTGTACTCAATCATTGGTCTGATGAGTGATGAGTATAGGGAGACTATGACCTCCCTTGATCTAGATGAGAATCCCTTCATGATAAGGTGGGCAATGTAGAAGGTCTTCCTAACTACTTTAGCTACATGGGTGTCGAATGACAGACTACTATCAACCTGGGTCCCCAGGTCCCTGATAACTTCTTCTGTGCTCAGTGGATTGCCACCTATTTGGTAGCTAGGGTAACCTTGTTTTTCCGAAGGGTATGACTATGCATTTTTGGCATTTAACTTTAGGCCATGGCTCTGGCACCAGTTATCCGTTTCTGTGAGACCCTTCTGAAGGATATCTGTGTCAGATGTGTTTTCTACTATGGCGCCCAGTTTGCAGTCATCTGCAAACTTTGTCAGCCATAACCCTCCTGTGTTTGCTTGTACTTGGAAAAGTAGATGCCAAACAAGAGTGGTCCCAGGACTGAGCCCTGTGGTACACCACTTGTGACAGGCTTTGAGTCTGACATGGCGCCAGCAACTCTGACCCTGTGGGTTCTGTCACTCAGCCAGTTTGCAACCCATCTTGTGATGTATGGGTTAACATTTAAGCTGATGAGTTTTTCAATGATACCCGAGTGGGGTATTGTATCGAAGGCCTTCGCCAGATCGAGGTAGGCTGTATGGACTGCCTTTCCTCATCAATGGCTTTGGTGACTGTTTTGAAAAAGTCAACCAAGTTTAGAAGGCATGATCTGCCTTTGACAAAGCCAAACTGGGATGGATCCAAAGTCTGCAAATTTCCTATGTCTTTATTTATGAGGTCCATTATGATCCTCTCCATGGCTTTGCAGATAAGGCTTGTCAAGCTAATGGGCCAGTAATTTCCAGGGTCGGTGGAGGCACCGCCTTTGTGAAGTGGGACCACAGTTGCAGTGCGCCACTCCCTGGCGTATCCAGAGGTAAGACTATGATTAAACAGCTGTCCTAGCTGTGGGTTTAATTCCTCGTTGAGTTCGTGGAGCACACAGCCGGGGACACCATCAGGTCCCATGGATCCTGTGTTTGTTGCGTTGGAGAGAGGAGTTGTCACTTGGGCGTTGGAGATGTTTGGGGGCTGCAATCGCTTGGTATAGATATCTCTCCTTTGGGGGAGTTTGCACTGAACCTGTCAGCCAGTATGTTGGCAATGTCTGTAGGATCAGTAATCTTCACATCATTTTGAACTAGTTCTGAGCATATCTGGGAGTTTCCTCCCAGGTTTCTAACATAGCTAAAGAAGGCCTTATGATTGTCTTTTGCGTCTTTAGCTATTTTTCTCTCAAAATTTGCTTTGGATGATTTTATGAGAGCTCTTAGTTTTTTACTTATAGTGATCAAGGGTGTCTTACCTTTTAAGGATTTTGCTCTATCTTGTAGTAGCTTCCTCCTTTTGTTGTAGAGTTTGTTTATGGCTGGGGTCCACCAGACTGGACGCTTGCCTTTGGTACAAAGAGTCTTTGTTTTGCTTGGGATTGCCTTATCCATGCAGTCCTGCAGGTGCTGGTAGAAGGCATTTGTAAGTGATTCAGCGGCTTGAGTACTGTTTTCCACTGCTCGGGGCCTTAAAGGAGACCACACTAGTCTTTAGAAGTGTGAAGTCGGCTTTCGAGAAGTTTTTACTGTGGTCTTTTTATTTCAGGTGGGGATGGGATGAGGACCTCCAGCGAGATTAGTTTGTGATCTGATCTCACCAGTGAGGGTATACTTCCGGTGTTGAACATTGTGCTCCCATGTTCGTGATGATGAGATCAAGTATGTTTTCTCCTCTTGTGGGGATGGTGACTAGTTGTTCCATGGCATTTGAGTTTATGAATTCCAGGAACTTTTGGGCTAGGGTGTTTGGGCTTGAGTAGTGTTCCCAGTCTATATTAGGGTAATTGAAGTCACCTAGTATGATGGTGTTTGGTGATACATTTATCCCCTCTAGTGTTTTCAGGAAGGCCATGTGAGGTTCCTGAGTTTGTGAGGGTGGCCTGTAACATGCTACAATTTGCAGAGCAGTCTTGCCTATGGTTAATTGCACCTGGATGGTCTCCGATGCATCGTGCGTTGCCACCAGTCTTGAGGTGTGGGTGTCCTTGATGAATATAGATACCCCCCCTCCTTTCTTGGTATTGTTCGGATTTTGGGGCCGGAACGCATGATAAGAGGTAAAGCCTGATAGTGCTGGGGTGCTCTCAGGAGCCTTGAACCAGGTTTCTGTCACTGCACAGACATCGATGATCTCCATACTGAGAAGGGCCTCGAAAAGCGTGCATTTTGAGATTTAGACTTCTGGCATTGAGCAGCATTACCCTTAGTTTTTTCCTTTTTGTGTTCTAGGGTGGTAGGTTTAGAATTTGAGCCTTGCCTAAAAAGGCACTATGGGGTGGCAAGAGCCTTTGCCAATATCCGGAATCCCAGGGTGACAGGTGCAAGCCGTCCCTTGCGAAGCAGCGTGGCTTGTCCAGCATGTCATCCCAGGCAGACAGACATTGGATCCCCTTTGAATGACACCAGAGTTTAAGCCAATTGTTAAAGCTGATCATCTTATCTCTGTATTGTGGCATCATTCTTGGTGAAGGTAGGATACTGCTCAAGGTCAGGGTCATACCTGCCTGGGCTACATAATCAGAGAGCTCCTCAATGTCTCTTTTCATGTAGTCCAAGGAGGTACATCTCAGGTCGTTTACACCAGCGTGGACAATGACTGAGTCGTATTTGTACCTGCTGTTGAGAGACCTGAGTGCTTGCGTTATGTGGCGGATTCTAGCGCCCGACAGGCAGCTTACTGTGACCTTCTCCTTACTCAGTCTGGTGAGCGGGACGTCAGTGTGTCTGACTATGGAGTCACCAATGACTAGTGTGTCTGGCATTGTGTTTGGCCTTAAGGGCTGTGACTGTTTGACACTCTGACTGTGAGGTCTATGTGTTGCAGGTGTTGTGATCTGAGGTGGTGGTTGTTTGGGTGTCTGCTTTGGTGGCCTCTGCTGTTTTGGTAGATTTTTGATCAGTGCCGCCGAGTATGTCTTTGTGTGTTTATGTGTATGATTTGAGGTTGTGATGGTACTATGTGAGACTGGGTCTATAGTGTGTGTGGTAACCTTCTCCTCCTGACTGGTCTTGCCAGTCCTATGTTGAGAGAGCTCAGCCTCCAGTTTGGCCGTATAGTTGCATCATTCGCATGTATTTGTGTTTTGTGGGAGGAGGAGAGGGTTGTCTGTGTACATGAGGCAATTGTAACATTGCCTCAATATTCCCAGGTTCACCAGCTGAGCAGGAGAGGACACTAGCAACTGATCCCTCAACATGCTAGAAGGACTAGACAAAAAAACTTTAAAAGATATTCCGGGGGACGTGGGTGACCGAGAAATGGGGGTTTGCCTTTTTGGGGTGCTATCTATAAGAGTGCCGTATCAAGGTAATAAGTACTGTAGGAGCAAGTGCTAGGTTTAACAGATAGAGAAAAGTCTACTTGGAGTCAAGTAGAGATGATCTTTTTAGGTATTAGAGAAAGTGCTAGTAACAGGGATGCTTAAAGGTAAGATTGAAAAGAATGCACTCTGCAGTGTGCACTAGAGAAGTTAGATATGAAAGTAGGTAACTTGAGTTTTACCTGTTTAAAAAGTTAAGGTTTAGTGGAGAGTTACTATTTTTAAAACAGCAAGATGGACTGAAAGGGGTGGTTACTTTTGTATTTTGGTACTATGAAATACTGTAGGATGGCCAATAAATTTAAATAATTGAAGGGTGGGATTTCAAAAGTGATGGTTTTGTGATTAGTCACATAAGCGAGTGAAAGTAGAGAGAAATGAGATATATGGTCAGATTAACATAAGAGGCGGCCAAGTAGAAAGAGAGTGGTATTTACCAAGACAACTTAAATGGGTGGGAGGGAGGGAAAAATTCTGCCTGACTCAGAACAGAGAGAGCTGTGGTCTCTTTTGAAGTTTTAATATGCTGTTAAAACAGAATGCAAGCAAAACACAAGGTAAAGAAAACAAACTACAGTATTCAAAATATAGAAAGGCAATACAGAAATACAAAAATAACAGCAAACTAACCTTTCCTTCACAGCAAAGTGTAGCAGAGTCTGGATGAGCCTTTCTGGTAAAGCTCTGAAATGTTTTAGTTTACTCCTTAAATAGAAATTTTAGTTCCTAGCTCCACCCCTCTGTTAACAAGTGATTAACCTTAAGTGACCTCTTCTGTCTTATGAATGAGTCCTTAATTAATCAGTTCTTATTTCTTCCTGACTCAGAACAGAGAGCTGTGGTCTCTTTTGAAGTTTTAATATGCTGCTAAAACAGAATGCAAGCAAAACACAAGGTAAAGAAAACAAACTACAGTATTCAAAATATAGAAAGGCAATACAGTAATAGAAAAAAAACAGCAAACTAACCTTTCCTTCACAGCAAAGTGTAGCAGAGTCTGGATGAGCCTTTCTGGTAAAGCTCTGAAATGTTTTAGTTTACTCCTTAAATAGAAATTTTAGTTCCTAGCTCCACCCCTCTGTTAACAAGTGATTAACCTTAAGTGACCTCTTCTGTCTTATGAATGAGTCCTTAATTAATCAGTTCTTATTTCTGCCTGACTCAGAGCAGAGAGAGCTGTGGTCTCTTTTGAAGTTTTAATATGCTGTTAAAACAGAATGCAAGCAAAACACAAGGTAAAGAAAACAAACTACAGTATTCAAAATATAGAAAGGCAATACAGAAATACAAAAAATAACAGCAAACTAACATTTCCTTCACAGCAAAGTGTAGCAGAGTCTGGATGAGCCTTTCTGGTAAAGCTCTGAAATGTTTTAGTTTACTCCTTAAATAGAAATTTTAGTTCCTAGCTCCACCCCCTCTGTTAACAAGTGCTTAACCTTAAGTGACCTCTTCTGTCTTATGAATGAGTCCTTAATTAATCAGTTCTTATTTCTGCCTGACTCAGAGCAGACAGCTGTGGTCTCTTTGAAGTTTTAATATGCTGTTAAAACAGAATGCAAGCAAAACACAAGGTAAAGAAAACAAACTACAGTATTCAAAATATAGAAAGGCAATACAGAAATACAAAAAATAACAGCAAACTAACCTTTCCTTCACAGCAAAGTGTACCAGAGTCTGGATGAGCCTTTCTGGTAAAGCTCTGAAATGTTTTAGTTTACTCCTTAAATAGAAATTTTAGTTCCTAGCTCCACCCCCTCTGTTAACAAGTGATTAACCTTAAGTGACCTCTTCTGTCTTATGAATGAGTCCTTAATTAATCAGTTCTTATTTCTGCCTGACTCGGAACAGAGAGAGCTGTGGTCTCTTTTGAAGTTTTAATATGCTGTTAAAACAGAATGCAAGCAAAACACAAGGTAAAGAAAACAAAGTACAGTATTCAAAATATAGAAAGGCAATACAGAAATACAAAAAATAACAGCAAACTAACCTTTCCTTCACAGCAAAGTGTAGCAGAGTCTGGATGAGCCTTTCTGGTAAAGCTCTGAAATGTTTTAGTTTACTCCTTAAATAGAAATTTTAGTTCCTAGCTCCACCCCCTCTGTTAACAAGTGATTAACCTTAAGTGACCTCTTCTGTCTTATGAATGAGTCCTTAATTAATCAGTTCTTATTTCTGCCTGACTCAGAACAGAGAGAGCTGTGGTCTCTTTTGAAGTTTTAATATGCTGTTAAAACAGAATGCAAGCAAAACACAAGGTAAAGAAAACAAACTACAGTATTCAAAATATAGAAAGGCAATACAGAAATACAAAAATAACAGCAAACTAACCTTTCCTTCACAGCAAAGTGTAGCAGAGTCTGGATGAGCCTTTCTGGTAAAGCTCTGAAATGTTTTAGTTTACTCCTTAAATAGAAATTTTAGTTCCTAGCTCCACCCCTCTGTTAACAAGTGATTAACCTTAAGTGACCTCTTCTGTCTTATGAATGAGTCCTTAATTAATCAGTTCTTATTTCTGCCTGACTCAGAGCAGAGAGCTGTGGTCTCTTTTGAAGTTTTAATATGCTGTTAAAACAGAATGCAAGCAAAACACAAGGTAAAGAAACAAACTACAGTATTCAAAATATAGAAAGGCAATACAGAAATACAAAAAATAACAGCAAACTAACATTTCCTTCACAGCAAAGTGTAGCAGAGTCTGGATGAGCCTTTCTGGTAAAGCTCTGAAATGTTTTAGTTTACTCCTTAAATAGAAATTTTAGTTCCTAGCTCCACCCCCTCTGTTAACAAGTGATTAACCTTAAGTGACCTCTTCTGTCTTATGCATGAGTCCTTAATTAATCAGTTCTTATTTCTGCCTGACTCAGAACAGAGAGAGCTGTGGTCTCTTTTGAAGTTTTAATATGCTGTTAAAACAGAATGCAAGCAAAACACAAGGTAAAGAAAACAAACTACAGTATTCAAAATATAGAAAGGCAATACAGAAATACAAAAAATAACAGCAAACTAACCTTTCCTTCACAGCAAAGTGTAGCAGAGTCTGGATGAGCCTTTCTGGTAAAGCTCTGAAATGTTTTAGTTTACTCCTTAAATAGAAATTTTAGTTCCTAGCTCCACCCCTCTGTTAACAAGTGATTAACCTTAAGTGACCTCTTCTGTCTTATGAATGAGTCCTTAATTAATCAGTTCTTATTTCTGCCTGACTCAGAACAGAGAGAGCTGTGGTCTCTTTTGAAGTTTTAATATGCTGTTAAAACAGAATGCAAGCAAAACACAAGGTAAAGAAAACAAACTACAGTATTCACAATATAGAAAGGCAATACAGAAATACAAAAATAACAGCAAACTAACCTTTCCTTCACAGCAAAGTGTAGCAGAGTCTGGATGAGCCTTTCTGGTAAAGCTCTGAAATGTTTTAGTTTACTCCTTAAATAGAAATTTTAGTTCCTAGCTCCACCCCCTCTGTTAACAAGTGATTAACCTTAAGTGACCTCTTCTGTCTTATGAATGAGTCCTTAATTAATCAGTTCTTATTTCTGCCTGACTCAGAACAGAGAGAGCTGTGGTCTCTTTTGAAGTTTTAATATGCTGTTAAAACAGAATGCAAGCAAAACACAAGGTAAATAAAACAAACTACAGTATTCAAAATATAGAAAGGCAATACAGAAATACAAAAAATAACAGCAAACTAACCTTTCCTTCACAGCAAAGTGTAGCAGAGTCTGGATGAGCCTTTCTGGTAAAGCTCTGAAATGTTTTAGTTTACTCCTTAAATAGAAATTTTAGTTCCTAGCTCCACCCCCTCTGTTAACAAGTGATTAACCTTAAGTGACCTCTTCTGTCTTATGAATGAGTCCTTAATTAATCAGTTCTTATTTCTGCCTGACTCAGAACAGAGAGAGCTGTGGTCTCTTTTGAAGTTTTAATATGCTGTTAAAACAGAATGCAAGCAAAACACAAGGTAAAGAAAACAAACTACAGTATTCAAAATATAGAAAGGCAATACAGAAATACAAACAATAACAGCAAACTAACCTTTCCTTCACAGCAAAGTGTAGCAGAGTCTGGATGAGCCTTTCTGGTAAAGCAGAATCTTGCCAAGTGGATGGATGATCATAGATTTACACTGGGGATCTTCACTGTGTCACGTCCAGACAGAGGCACAGCAAAGCAAATCATAAATGGCCATAATATTCACATAGCAAGGGGTGGCGAAAGCCACACACACTCTGGCTAGGCTTACAAATGCCCTAGGGTGGATAGCCTAGTATGAACCTATGAACCTATGAAGATACAAATTGTACAGTACACTAAGGATAATCCCAAGGCTTCCACAACTGATGGTAGAAACCATGTTGGGAATTCACAGATATGCTCTGAATCACACAAATATTACAAACAACATACCAAACACACACACATATTGCCAACAAACATCCTGACAGATGCAGTGCAACCCCCCCCCCCGAATGCAAAATATCTATCCCAGCAGACTGCTGGCCCCCTGACATTGCAGATGCTGAGGTAACAGCCAGCATCTACAAAGCAAATCACACAGCAGCAATGGTATGAGATGGTGTCCTGGGCTGAGTCCAACATGGACTCCAAGAAGAATGGAATGCCAAATCACACTACTGCTCAATGTCAGCCTTACCACAGGATATGTACCCAAAGAGCAGTGTACAACAACAGTGGTCGTTCTCAACAAAGGTGTTGCCTGAATGGATACTGAAAACTACCACCCCAGAATCCTGAGACGCTCGGTCTGCACAGCTATGGAAAGGATCAGCATGTACCACAGACATAAAGATATTGGGGACCTACTGACACCGGACCCTACCCAGTGTGGCTTTCTTAAGTGCAGATCCTGCCCCTAAACATGTTTGACTCATTTGAAACAGTCATTAAGGTCATTAATGAGGGCAATGTGGTCCACACAGCGTAGCTGGACCTTGCAAAGGCTTCTATACAATATCCTACATGTTCATTATAGATATGCTCACCAGCTTAAATATAAACCCCTATGTCAGTAGAGGGGTTGCAAACCAGACCAAGGACAGAACTGACATGGTCAGACATGCTGCAGCCATGTCAGACTACAAACCAGATATAACTGGCATCCCACAAGGCTTGGTCCTGGGACCTCCCTCGTTTGGTATATATGTCCCATAGGTACAGGCCAACATGGAAGGACTGTGTCTGAACATGTTTGCAGAGGACTACAAACTGCCCACCATATCTGACCCTCCAGCTGACACAAGCATCCCACAAAAGGGCCACATAGAAACAGACAACTGGTGCCATAGTCATGTCAGCAAGCTAATTGCAGAAAAGTGTATAGTCAACCCCCGTGGATATACAGTAAGTGCTCACCAATTACCACATAGGTGTTAACCCATTACGTACTTAACATGTAATGAGAGACCTGGGGACACAAGGTGATAGATATCCTGCATTGGACAAACATGTGGCTGTAGTGTTTACAGAAACATACCATATACCCACCTAATCATGAAGGTTGCCAGATCTAGATAAGGGGAGGTCATTGTGTCTCTGCAGTCATCCTTCATCAGCGTTACAATTGACTACAATAGCCCCTGTGGGATGTACCTCAGCAGACACCTCCATCAACTGTAAAGTCCCCAACAGCACCTCACCAGGAGTATCAAAGAGCTTGCACAGATGCCATGTGTTGCCTGATTAAACAAACTGTAGCTACACACACTGCCATACTGCCCACCCAGAGGCAAGCTGTGCCTGATGTATAAAGCCATGTCCAAGCTGGAATCAATAAACATGCTGCACCTTGTACAATCTGAATGGCAGTGAGCTATGCACATGAGAGACCTGAACCCCAGCACTGACATACATAGGACAAGCTGTACTGCATGATCCATAACACAGAAGCCACCCCACTCATGAGTAAACTCCCAGTACAGGCTATCCATAGAGTCACTCATCGATTCTCCTCAAGAGGAATCTTGATGAGTGGATGGGAGATGGTAGGTTTACCCTGGGTATCACTGTTATGTCACAGGTAGACAGAGGCACAGTATACTAACCATGACATATGTCATGGCAAACTCCACTTACAATGTGTGTCGAAGGACAAACACACTCTCCGACTAGCATTAGAAATGGTCTAGGGCACATCGCTAGTGTTTGCAAATGTACACCTATGTTGTGGAATACACTACCAATGTTGGACAAGCCTGGTTTAAGTAGTTCATATCTGAACATAATGCAACATGGTCAGATGTGCACAACTGGCCCCTAACCAGGCTGTTGTGCTCACTATGGAAATGTAAAGCAGTGATAGGACTAAAGCCCAGGATACTGTCCACCACAGTCAAAGTACTGAACCAGTATACTATAAGGTACTACAGTGTTAGGTCAGTATGAAAGGATGTTGACAACTGTATGCAAAGTATCCCATGCAAACCCTGCAGGCACAGTATAATCCCTGTTGTGTTCACACACAAAGCAGTCGGACAGTAACTACACAACATGACACACAACACACAACCATAAATGGGAGATATTTGTTGAAGTTCACACTCATCCACAAATGTGGTGGGCTGCAGAGTTCAACATATGGAAAGCTCACACTGGGCATGCTCACACACTTTGATAAATGAAAATCAAAATAAGAATAATGTTTCCGTTCTCCAAAGTGTCCTTCAGCAACAAATAGATCCAAGATATTCTAGGTAAAAACCTCAAAAACCTGTAGATCCAATATGCATATTTCGATCTTTATATCAATCAGCTTCCAGATAAGATGATAGGGACACTATTTTTGATCTACATGAGACAAGACACCAACTTTGGATGGTACTGTTTATTTATTAGGCATATCCAGTGAGTGCTTTAGGTTTATCACAGGCAACTACTGAAAAGAAGGGAAGTTTAGATTAATGAATTATAGGATTTTTACTTTGATTATTTTATGCCTTTCATCCACTTCAGATTTCTGAATATTTTTTAGCATTATACAACAACACCTGTCTCTTTTACATTAGTCTAATGAATTATGAAGGTGAACGGGCAAGTTTGCAGCACTAGTAGTATCTCGTGTTGCCACTGTTTATTGAAGCTCCTTAACACTTTCAGATTTGGACCTATGTATATTCTGATGAATGACATTCTGTCATAATACTAACATGGGCTAAAAGAATGGTGTAAAGCTCGTACACAATATCAGCTGTTAACCTGTAGTTTTAAATGTTAGGGTATAATAGCTTTTTTTGCCAATTGACCAAGTTTAATATAGGTTTATTGAATAATGCCAACTTGGCTTTTAAAGTCTTAAGCCAAGTTAGGCTGGAATATAATCTATCCTAGAAGCATGGGCGATGAGACTTTAGTTATTTTACTTGCAGACAAATCGGGACTGTCTGATTCTATAATGTGGAACTTTTCCATCGGTGTTTGTAGGTACATTGATTGGCAACGTCATATTTTTCACATTTTTTGCGCCACACAAGGTGACTCATGTAAGGCATTGGGTGTACGCATGAGTGATTGCCGAGCTGGTCACTAAATGTTGGCTTGACTTCAAACACATGGTCAGGTCGCTTGTTTTGTTTGCACACTGCATAGGCAGTAGAATTGAGATTGTCTATTGAGAAGCAGTCTTTCATGTTTTCTGTCAAACAGGCTTCACTGTATAATATTAGTGTGGATTTAACTTGATGAAACTTTTTATAAACAAGACAGCCTTTTAGGTTTGGCATAATCAATCTGCTTCAATAAACTTTTCAAGCATTATGATGTTATTTAGAACAGAACTTATGTTTACATTTATTGTTATTTTAGCAGAAAAGAGCAGCATTATATTTGTAGGACAGCTTTGGAATCGAGCTGTTCTAAGAAAAGTGTTAGTTGTCTGTAACAAGCAAATATTATATTTTTTATCAAGTATTAGTAGCCTGGTTCTAATTGAATGGTTTGGTCGTTAGATCTATTTACACACAGCATAAGCAAGTGAATTGTAACTATCTGCTGAGAGGCATACGCCCTTACACTTTTTTACCAGGTTAATTTTATTGCATACATTTGCAGTACATATCGCGTACTTAATCTTATGAAAACTCTTTATATAAACAGGAAGGGCACATAGGGTTGGAAAGAGTTACTTGTTTTTAATAAATATACTTTTAAATACCAGCATGTTGGAAAGGATAGAACCTGTGTTTACATTTTAATTAGTTTTAACTGAAAGCGCAGTAATACCATTGAAGCGCAGCCCTCGCATCAAGAGGTTATTTATTCCTTAATTAAAGAAGAGTTGTTATTGGTTGTTAAATCATTTAAAAAGTAAGTAGCTTGTGGTATGAAATTAGATCTGAAGAAGCGTGCACCTTCAGCACGTGAAAGCGCTTATCTTTTATTCTTTTATGCATTCAACTGAATAAAGCCTTTTTGGAACTTCTCGTGGTGTGTCCTGAGGTTTTTACCTAGAATAACTTTGATAAATGAGACATATGTCAGACAACATGCCATGGGAAGGCTGAACTGGGCATGCTCACACACTTAGGCCAAATCTCAGTTTAGCAGTTGGCCACACATATCTGGTATTTGTACGTGTTATTCCAGGAACCAACCACATTACAGCAATCTGCCCAGTGCACACAGTTAAATGACTACAGAGACATACGTGATATAGTGGATCCCTCCCATATGCAAACATCTTCCACAGATAAACAACTTGTTCATACAAACAGGGAATGCTATGGCAATAAAGACCTGCAAACAGTCTATCAGCAACAAATAATGTGCATTTGACAATTAAACATATGGGTGTAGAGGTCAACACTAGGCTGTTTGCCCTAGGGAATGGCAGCTTAGCCAGAGTGTGCTTGGCGTCTGCCTCCCCAGTACAGTAGTCTACTGTGCCACTGTAAAGTAGGTCACATAAGGCACCGTGTGAGGCTAGTGTGCTGTGCCTCTGTCAAGCAGGGACACAGTGGAGATCCCAGGGTTTGAATTTGCTAAGCCACAGCCATGTTGTTGGTGTGCGCTGGAAGAGGGTTGCTGAGGACCTCTAACAGTAAGTGGGCGTCAATAACAGACTGAGGGGAGCCTTATCTGCATTGTCTGGACAATTTCACTGTCAACACTGTGTCCTGATGATTATGAGGGATTGAAGTGTCATGCCGTTACTGTTCAGAGATGTCCTCCCTCTGTGGGCTACTGCTCTGCAGTGTATTAGCTCACTCTGTTGGACAGCTCATATATGGCTGGTGTACATCTGACAGTTGTCCTGTTGTGGAGCAGTCATGGGTATATTTGGGATAGCATGATCAATGCAAACCTTCCACATGCTCATAGAATGCAATTGTCAAGGATTATGCAGAGTGGCCTGTATACTCCCCCAGCATGGGTCCTTTGAAGTCTTCCATCCCAGTCTTCACAAGTGTAAAGTCTGCTTTTGATAAATACAGTGACAACCTTGCCTGGGGGTGGTGATGGGATATGGATGGCCAGGGAAAGGTGGGTATGGTCAGATATCAACAATGGTGGTCTACCTCTGGTGTGGAACAGTGAGTACCCATGTTGTAGATGGTCAGGTGCAATATGTATTCCCCCTTGTGGCTGTGGTGAGTGGTTCTGCATTGCACATGGACTCACAAATTGTAGTGGCTGTAGGGTAATGTTGTAGAGGCCTGAGTAGTTCCCACACACAATATGCCTGTACCTGACGTTAACAACTGGAATGGTGTATGTGAACACCTGCATATCTTGGCACTGTGCCCAGGGAAGCAAAGTGTGTGTCCTGGATGTGGGAGGGGTGGTCAGGACTGGTTGTGTTGTGTGTTACAGATCCTGTGGTCACGAAGCATGGTATAAAACATAACCTGCCAGTGCCATGTGCATATCTGACCCTGACGTAGGTGGCTACAAATGCATATATATGCTATCCCTCACCTGACAGGTAGTACTAGATGTACATACCTCTGTAGAAATAATGATGTCAGCACCCTATAAATACTGCAGGTGCAGAACAGATGCCCAGTAATCCGGATAGTGCGCTCTGCTAATGCATCCATCTCGAGTGTCATAACATAGTTAGGTAGGGGTTTGAATCCTGCAAATGCTCAGTGTGGGGGTGTGTGTGCAAGTCTGTGTAAGGGAAATGTCACTTTTGGCAACTGGGAAAACACACTACAGGATGCACATTCCCCTTTCTAAACACTGATGATGTCAGCACCCTATAAGTACAGCAGGAGAAGGAAAACCTCCCAGTAATGTGAATAGCACGCTCTGCTAATGCGTCCATCTCGAGTGTCATAACATAGTTAGGTAGGGGTTTGAATCCTGCAAATGTGTGTGTTTGGATGAGTGGGGTTAGTGTGTGTGCAATTCTGTGTGAGGGAAATGTCCCTTTTGGCAACTAGGAAAACACACTACAGGATGCACATTCCCCTTTCTAAACACTGATGATGTCAGCACCCTATAAGTACAGCAGGAGAAGGTATGTGGCATGGACAATGACTGAGTCATATGTGTCCATGCCTCTGACTGACCTGTATGCTTGTGTTATGTGGTGGACCATAGTGCTCCACGGGCATATCACTGTGACCTTCACCTTGTCCAGCCTGGTGAGCATGACTTCACTGTACCGGACAATAAAGGTACCTAACACAACTGTGGCAGGTGTGTTGTCTAGCCGTACAGGCTGTGACTGTTTGGCACACAGGATTTGTGTGCTATGTGTTATGCGTGATGTGTTCTGGCATAACGTATGCCTGTGTGCCAGCTGCAGAGGTGTCTGCCGCTCAGGCAGGATGCTATTCTTAGGCTCCATGAATGGCCCAGTGTGTTCACGTGCTTGTATTGCTGTCAGTGTAGGTCTACATCAGACTGGTATTGTAGTCACTGTAGTATTTCATGCCACCTGACAGGTTATGCCAGTACTGGGTTCAGAGTGCTTAGTCCCCAGTTTGGCTATGTGGTTCCATCTCATACATGTGTTGTACATCCATCTGTAGGGAGAGGGTTGACTGTGTACATGTGGCAGCTGTGACATTGCCACATGACCCACATATTCCACAACTGTACCATAGAGGTGACTGACAACTGACCTTTGCACATGCTACCATAGTATTGTGATTGCCATGGTGATTAACAGCACATAGGGCCAATGGGGAACAAGGTACATAGGGTCATAGGTTCATAGGTTCATACTAGGCTATCTGCCCTAGGGCATTTATAAACCTAGCCAGAATGTGTTTGGCTGTCGCCATCCATTGTAAATATATCTTGCCATGCCCTTTTTCGAGGTTAGTATACTGTGCCTCTGTCTAACAGTGACACAGAAGTGATACCCGTGGTAAACCTACAATCTCCAATCCACCCATCAAGATTCCTCTTGAAGAGAGTCAATGAGGGACTCTGCCTAACCTGGACTGGGATTTTATTCCAGAGTGAAGTGAGCCTCTGGGTTATGAATCTGTCCCTCCAGCATGTCCTATTTATTTCAGTGCTGAGGTTCAAGTCTCTCAAGCATGTAGCTCGATGGGATTTGGATATTCTCAGGTGCAGCATGCCCATTAATTCCGGGTTTGACATGGCTTTATACATCAGGCACAGATCGCCTCTGAACAGGCGGTATGCCACTGAGTAGAGCTGGGGTTTCTTTAACCGGTCAGCATATGGCATCTGTTTGAGCCCTTTGATCCTCTTGGTGAGGTACTTTTGGGGTCTTTCCAGTTGCTGCAGGTGTCTGGTAAGGTACATCCCAACAGGGGCATTGTACTCAATTATGGGCCTGATGAGGGATGAGTAAAGAGGCACGATGTGCTCCCCTGATCTAGATGTGAATCCCTTCATGATGGGGTGGGCTATATAAAATGTCTTTCTAACCACTTTGGCCACGTGGTTGTCAAATGAGAGATTGCTATCAACTTGGGTCCCCAGGTCCCTAATTACTTCTTCTGTACTTAATGGATTACCACCTATGTGGTACTGTGTGGGCACTTTGTTTTTGCCAAAGGGGATGACTATACACTTTTTTGCATTCAGCTTGAGGCCATGGCTCTGGCACAAGTTGTCTGTTTCTATGAGGCCCTTTTGGAGGATGCTTGTGTCGGCTGGATTGTCGATTATGGCGGCCAGTTTGCAGTCATCTGCATATTTGGTCAGGCACAGTCCTTCCGTGTTGGCCTGTACCTCCAATAAATATATACCAAACAAGAGAGGTCCCAGGACTGAGCCTTGTGGGACACCACTTGTAACTGGTTTGGAGTCTGGCATGGCTCCAGCAATTCTAACCATGTAGGTTCTGTCCTTGAGCCAGTGTGCAATCCATCTAGTGACATAGGGGCTTATATTTAAGCTGGTGAGCTTCTCTAGACTGCCCGAGTGGGGTATTGTATCGAAGGCTTTTGCGAGGTCCAGGTAGGCTGTGTGGACCACCTTCCCCTCGTCAATGGCCTTGGTGACTGTTTCAAAGAAATCAACCAGGTTTGAGAGGCAGGATCTGCCCTTAACAAAGCCAAACTGGGTATGATCCAGTGTCTGTAGGTCCCCAATATCTTTATTTATGCGGTCCATGATGATCCTTTCCATAGCTCTGCAGACCGAGCTAGTGTGGCTTATGGGGCGATAGTGTCCAGGATCCGTTGAGGCACCACCTTTCTGTAGAGGGACCACTGTTGCTGTACGCCACTCTTTGGCCACATATCCTGTAGTAAGGCTGGGATTGAACAGTAGTTTTATGTTTGGTTGTAGCTCTTCTTGGAGTTCATGTAGGACATAGCCCGGGACACTGTCTGGTCCCATTGATGCAGTGTGTATTGCTTTGGAGAGGGTGGCTCTTACCTGAGCATCTGAGATGTCAGGGGGGGGCAGCACTCTGCTGGGATACACATTTGCCCTTTCGGTGTGGAGGGGGGGGAGAAGTTTGCGCTGAACCTGTCAGCTAGAATGTTGGCAATGTCTGTGGGTTTGATGTTTCTATTGACATTTTGGACTACCTCTGAGCATATCTGGGAATTACCACCCAGGTTCCTAACATAACTAAAGAAAGCCTTGTGATTATCCTTAGTGTCCTGTGTAATTTCTCTCAAAGCTGGCCTTAGACAATCCTATGAGTGCCTGTAGTTATTTGCTAATACTGATCAGTGATGCCTTCCCTTTTTGGGATTTTGCTGTATCATTTAGTAGCTTCCTCCTTCTTTTGTGTAGTTTGTTTATGGCTGGGGTCCACCAGACAGGACGTCTGCCTTTGGAGGATTGGGTCTTGGTTTTATTCGGGATCACATGATCCATGCATTCCTGAAGGTGTCCATAGAATGCGTTTATAGAGGAATCTGTGGTCTGGTCTGTAGTTTCCACAGGCCCGGGGGCTTTGAAGGTTTCCACCTCAGTTTTGAGGAGTGTGAATTTGCTTTAGAGAAGTTGTTCACTGTGGTGTTCTGGGCAGGGGGTGGGGTCGGGATGTGAATATCCAGTGAGATTAGTTTATGGTCTGATCTTACCAGTGAGGGATACACTTCTGGTCTGGAGCATAGAGTCCCCATGTTGGTGATGATCAGGTCCAGTATGTTTCCCTTCTTGTGGGAGTGGTAACAAGTTGTTCCATAGCATTTGAGCTCATATATTCTAGGAATCTTTGGCCTAGGGTGTTGGAGCTAGAGTCATGCTCCCAGTCTATGTTTGGGTAGTTGATGTCGCCCAATATAATGGTGTTTGGAGAGACCTTCATATTTTCCACTGTTCTCAGGAAGGCCGAGTGCAGTTCTTGGGTTTGGGAGGGTGGTCTGTAGCAGGCTATAACCTGGAAGGCAGTTTCACCCATTGTTAGTTGCACATGGATAGTCTTTGATGCTTGGTGCTTTGCCACCAACCTGGAGGTGTGGGTATCTTTGATGAATATCAATACTCCCCCTCCTTTTGTGGTTCGTTCCAAGTTTTGGGGCTGAAAAGCATGGTATGAGGTATAACCTGGTAGTGCTGGGGTGCTCTCAGTAGCCCTGAACCAGGCATCTGTTACTGCACAGATATCAATGTTCTCCATGCTAAGGAGAGTTTCGAGTGCATGCATCTTGAGGTTTAGACTTCTGGCATTGGGTAGCATTACTCTTAGTTTCTAATCCCTTGTGATACCTATGAAGGTGGGTTTGTCATTTGAGCCTTGCCTAACAAAGGCACTATGGGGGTAGCAAGAGCCTTTGCCAATATCCGAAAACCCAGGGTGACAGGTGCAAGCCCTAGCGAAGCAGGTGGTTCAACAGAAGATGAATATGCGAGGGTGTAGTGCCTGTGATTAGTTAGCAGTAGCATATATGACTGCTCACGTGGACAAATGCCAGGTAAGTCATATGCAATGTGTCACAGGCAACGTACATGTGAACAGGACAAACAGTGACATTCTGTCAAGTGAGACATGGACATACATATAGTAAGCTATGCAGATGTCACTAGGAGTCTACAGAAGCTCTGTAACTATGCATTGCAGGTGGGATCAGTATTCCAGGGTAATTGCAAGCAAACATGCATGCAAACAAAGCTACAGTAAGCAGGGCTGCATGTAGTCCATTGTACAACAAACAAGCTGTACCACTTCCAGTAGGTAACACTGCAAATATGCAGGCACTATGCACATGTATATGGAAATACACAGGTCAGATGGCTAGGGTCCAGTCTCAGCGCACACAAGTGTACAGACCATGTACTGTCTGGATGTACAATAACTGGATGGAAACCCATGTGCTCATACCTGCAGTAATACACATGTCAAATAACAGACACTGAGCCTTCACTCAGTGGTTCCATACTTAGTAGGATGTATGCTACCTGGCCTGCCACCATAGTATCCCTGACATGTATGGGGACTCTCCCTCCTGTGACAGTTAGTTTTGTGTGTTGGGGCTGTCTAGCATGGTATGAGATGTGAGCTTGCAGTGCTAGGGTGCTCCTGTGTGTCCTGTACCAGTTGTGTAGTACTGCACACATATCAACATCCTCAAACATCCGCATTGCAGAGTCCAGTGTGGGCAACATTCCACTTGCAGTTTACATGTCCATCATTGCGTATTAATACTTTCATTACCTTATCCCCTGTGCTACCTATGTATGTAGCCTTCTGTTGACATCCTTACCACCAGTATGCCAACATGTGCAGATGATACACTATGGTACTTACCATGGGTGTAGACAACAGTACATGACAATCATACCCTTACTGCATCAGGCATGCTGTGATATACCCACAATTATTTAAGCACACAGTGCTGTTAACAACATGATACTATTACTACACGTCTATGTAGTCACCCTGTGCATCAGCAACATGTTAACCTGTACCTGCACTGATGTTACAGATTGCAGGAGGTGGCACAGTCTCATCATATGCACAGGGTGTGAACTTGGTATGCCTGAGTCAGCCACCGATACCACCGATTGACATGTATGTGTATGTGTGTTGGTGAGGGACAGCAGTACAAGGTGGGGCAATGTTGATGCAGTGTGTGCATGTATGCGGTAGCCCTAGGTGTTGTCAATTTCCATGTGTGTATGGATGCACACAGTTTCACCTCATGGCTGCCATATACTGGTGTTTGTGGACAGCCACAGACTGTACCTGCCAGGTCATACAGATCAGTGTCTCTGGCCACGGACATGGTACCTGTGCCTTGCAGGGGTGCTACGGACCGTATCCGGTACCAACCCAGACTGGGTACTGTCATCAGAAGCAGGTGTTTGTTGACTGGACACAGATCCCTGTTGGGTCTGGCCAGAGCCACGTGCACGTGGTTTCCTGGGGTGATCTGATGACAGCACAGACCCAGCATTGCTGGGGCTGCTGCTGGCACTATGGGGGCGGCCGCGGCCCTGTTGTCGTCTGCGACGACTGCCAGCTGCTTCTGTTGCTGGCATATGCCCACATCGATGCCTCAACCGTCCACCATCACCCTGGCTCATGGACATGTAGTTGTGGAACCGGTCTAATATGTCCCCACAACGTCTGTCTATGACATCGGTGAAATTATGGATGGCAGCCGCAATGTCATGCATACTGTCAGTCATGGCTGTGCGACATGCTGTCAGCTCCCTCAGACCCTGTCTGGTGTACCATTCCATACGTGACTGTGCCTGTATGACAGCCCGAAACATAGCTGAGGTTGTAAGACCTCTGTGGGCACGTCTAACAGGGGCAGTACGCCCACGGATGCTCCCACGAGAACCCCTGGACATCTGTCTGTGTGGTACCATCTCAGGGCCATGCCCATGGCTGCTGTGTGGGGAGGCATGTGCCACAGATACCACATTACCCTGGTCAATGCCCACTGTATGCTGTCCATCACCTAGGGACATTGGTGACAAAGGGTGTATTGGCAGGATAACTGTGCGCATTGATGGGGTTGACAGCTGTGTACTGTCAATCGGCTGACCAATGATGGACCCTGGCATACCTTCCTGTGCCATTACACAGATGTCATCATTATCAGTACCCATGGCACCTTATTCAGGTTCCCTGCTGCATGACACCAGAGCAGCACCAGAACCTGTGGGAGGGAAACAGGAAACACAGTTTACAATGTCTACACAATATTACCAGTGATGCACACATCCACACATGCACAGGTCCAGACATGCACACATGCGCACATGCACACATGCACACATGCACACTTGTGCACACATGCACACATGCACAGGTGCACACATGCACACATGCACAGGTGCACACATGCACACATGCACAGGTGCACACATGCACACATGCACAGGTGCACACATGCACACATGCACACGTGCACATGCACACATGCACACGTGCACTTGCGTGCACATGCACAGGTGCACACATGCACACATGCACACGTACACATGCACACAGTTGCACACAATTGTACACTACTCAGTATGCATGATATCAACACACAGACACAGACACACCTGCATGCATACAAAGAGCACTACTAAGTGAGCCTAATATTACTATTACTATCAAGACTATTACAGGTATTGTTAATACACACTCACCAGCATGGATAGGCCGCATTGCTGTTACTCGGAGGGACCTGCAGAAGTGAGGAAACTAATGTCAGTGGGCACAACTGTGCCATTGTTACTGAGTATGATACAGGTCAGTAGTACAACAGTCGCCTTTCACAGGTCAGCTGCTAATATTGAGGATATCACACTTGCACATTAAATACTATGATGACAGCTACAAACCAAGGACACACCTCACACATGCATTAACTACCAGTGTACACAACAGTCAACTATACATATGGCATATTACCTGCACACTCATAGTCTTGCTGCTGCGTGGCTCCAGCCTCCATCATAATACATGTCTGCTGCTGTTGTTGTTGCTGGCGGACTGGAGCCACTACACTCATGAGTAGTCCCTCCAGTCTGGTGAGTGGGGGATGTGTAGCCACCCCACCACCTGTGGCAACCTGTTGCCTGTGGATATCTGACGCACGCTGATGGACATTTCTGATTAAATCACTGCAGTGATGTCGTACCTGCTCATATGTCCTATTATGCGTGCCTATGTCATTTACCCGACGGACCAGGTCTTGCCACATTGCAGCCCTCTCCTGCTGATTCTGGCTGGTGCGGGAAAAGAGTATTGCATAATCCCGCACCAGGCTCTAGTGTATCTCCTCATCCTCAGCTGCGGAGTAAGCTGGATTTCATGGTGAGCCATGTACCTGAAAAGAAAATAACCTGATATCAGCAATATATGTCAGCAGAATTTGGCACACATACTACACATGCTACTCGACTGTTATGATACAACATATCTCACATATATAGCATCTGTCTGTCTATTGGTGGATACACATGTAAATGGCCAGGTATCAGTGCCCAGCCAGCAACTGTGCAACAGTACCTGGCACACTCCATACGACATACTACCAAACCCCAGCAGTCAGAACACTGATTCAGGTCCAGATCACCTCCTCACTCTGGGGGTTTGTATCTAGGTACTGTATGGCCTACATCATCAACTACTGTGAGCTGACCACAAACTAATTGCCCTGGTTATGCATATCCCACCTCCACCACCAGCACAAACGACTATAGTGAATAACATTGCAGATGCAAACTTTACACTTTGTAACAGTGACATGGTATCCTTTCAGCCTACTGGGCCAGTGGAAGACACAACCCACAGTGCTGACCCCTACACAAATGCTTTCTACGGACATCTCCGAGAATGCATGGATCATGCAATCCCATATATGACCAAGACACTCTCCACAAAGGGACAGCGTCCTGTCTGGTGGACCCCAGCCATAGACAGATTGTATTACAAAAGATGGAAGCTACTGCAAGACAGAGCATAATTCCATAAAGGGAAGGCATGTCTGAGCAGAACTAGTAAGGATCTATTTTCCCTCATACAAACATCCATGGGCAACTTTGAGAGGGAAATCAAGAGGGACACTACAGATAACCAGAAGGCCTTCTTCAGTTATGTTAGCAACCTGGTCAGAAACCCTCCTCTATGTTCATAGTTAGTACACAACAACAAATAATTCACTGAAACCACAGATATTGACAACATTGTGGCAGACAGGTTCAGTGCAGGTGTCACCCCTCCCTCTCCCCCAAAATATGACATAGTTATCCCAGCTGACTGTAACCTCCCTGTCATCACAGATGTCCAGGTGAGAACCGCCCTCAGGAAAGCAGGCTCGGTTGCATGCTACATGAACTCTGACAGGAGCTAAACATACATATAGAAGTGCTATGTAACACTAGCCTGACTACAGGATATGTACCTGTACACTGGCGCATAGCAGCAGTGGTTCCACTCCACAAAGGAGGCACCTCAACATACCAATACAATACAACACAATTGTATACATTACAATACAATACTATACAATATGCTATTGCCCCTGGGACTACAGCAGCATACTGTTCTGCTACCCTGACCATTGTGACACATGTGGTGTGATGGTACCTGCTGCTGTCACACAGTTACACAGGGTGACTCATATGGCATATTACCTATCTGTCTAACATTCAGCAGGGGTATGTGTGACATGTACTCATGGGGAGTCTTGCTTCTTAACACTGTGTGGTTTATTGCAGGGTATGTCTTATCTGTGGGTAGGAACCTTTACCTCCACATGTGCTCTCTATTGCAGTGGCATGGACGACACACAGCAGTCATTTAGGTTGTGGATGGTGTGAGGTGTTACTATGGTTGTTGGACATCTGTCATGGGTGTGACTTACGTATGTAAATCCAGGAGTGGTAACTTCTATGTGGGTAGTATGTGTGTACTCTGTGGTGTTGTCAGTCACTGTGCATTGGTAATGTGTTTGAGTGCATTGTCACAGTGTTGTACATGTCACTGTGTCCTTCTCCATATCTGTAGCTGTCATGTAAGGTACATACCATGGCAGCCATTATGTGGTGTGGAGGGGTACACTGACCTACATGTCCATAGCTGACACACCATGTCTGCTGACACATACCATGTGCAGGTATTCCAGGAATAGTGTGCCACTGTGAATATCATTGGGGGGGCTATTGTACACATTTATGACCCTGTTCACCCCTGACACATGCAGTGGTGCGCAGCCAATCACATATCTGGTGGTTACTGGTGTAGGTGATTTGAAATGGGGTATGGTACTCCAGTTTTGACACTGGTGTTCACTCCATGCCTTTGTCACCAGGCACCTGTTGCAATACATCTGTACACATGTGCCTCACTCAGAATATATATACATCTCCCCCCCCTCTCTCTCTCTCTGTATATATATATATATATATATATATATATATATATATATATATATATATATGTATATAGATATATCTATATGTATATATATATATATATATGTCTGTATACATATACACATATATATATTGATGTACATATATTGCTATAGATATGGGGAGGGGTGTGTGACACAGAGGGGGTGAGAGTGACAGAGGGGGTGGGACAGGGGTGTTGAGGTCATCATATACAGTCATACCTGTAGATAGTCAGATCAGTCTGTCTATGTATATGTATCTACATATATCTATATCTGTATGTGTGTATTACATATATATGTTTGTACATATTCTATCTATCTACATCTGTCTATGTATTCCTACATCTCTCTCTATGTATGTATACATATATGCATATTATATATATATATATATATATATATATATATATATATATATATACATACATACATATTTTAACATACATACGTATCCATATGATAGACAGGTATATCAACATGTTTGTCTACCATACTGTATACACACACTAACATACTGCTAAACATACATAACTGTGAAACCTACTTTGTATATTGCACTACAACCTACATTCAACCTACATTGATATGTGCACATAGATGCTCTCACATACAAATGTATGTACAGCCTTCACTGATAGTTGCTGTATGTCCCCTGCCCTTTGCACATCTTTTATATACATATGGATACAGACCAATGACACATATGGAGGGTTCACAGTATGTAGACCTTTATAGTATTACTTTACATTACCTGTGTTTGTCACAGCTGCTTGTGTTGCCATCTGGTTTTGTGTCCTGCTGCTCCACTTGCCAGTTGTCAGCTTTCAGGTGGCTGTTGCTGAACAGTTTTGTTTGTGTATGTTTAACTTCGTTTTTCTCTGTCTCTGTCTCTGTCTCTCTCTCTCTCTCTGTCTGTCTCTCACTTCCTCCTCAGGGTGCAATGAAAGTATTGCATGTGTGGACTGGGAGTACAGCATACTTTTGTAGGTATCTGCATATGTCCATGTGATGGCCTCTGCACCAATTGTTAGCCAGCATTTGCTAATTGCATGCAGCCAGTTGTGTACTGATTGCAGTTCTCACTGTGATTTCAGAACAGTGCTATAAAAAGCTATGTGAGATAGGCGTAGCCCTTTCAGATTTTAAGGGCAGGGACCATGCTGGTATGCTGTGGACAATGTTCTGTGAGTGTAAAGGTTGGTATCTCTCTCATATTTCCAGCTGTGTTGTAGATTAACATTCCTCCATTCATTTCTCCAGTTTCCTGTACTAACTGTGTATGTACACTGACACCTACGACTACTACTACTGTTAATGTGTGTGTGTGTGCTTTCCTTGCACTTTTGCTTGCACTTTGTTGCTATAGCTTCAATATTTGCCCTTTACAGTCACTACTTGTATGCCTGCTAGGTGTCCTGACTGTAGTGTGCTGCTGTGGCTTTCCTATTTTCCATGTACATTCACACCTTGGAATGCTTGCTATATCTGCTAGGGTGTTACAGCATGCAGTGTGGTCTGGCCATGGTGTGGGCCTTGACATCTATTAGGGTATTTGAGTATGCTGCTGAGCAGGCCCCAGAGACTCTCAGTTGCATCTGTTATCTGCCTCATGGAATGGTACATATCAGTGGGGTACACCCATTAAATTGTCTGGTATGCTGCAGTTGTGACTGTGGGATAGCATGAGCATATGTATTACTACACTTTTTCTGCCATGCAAGTGGTGCATACTTTCAGGACTCCATAGTTACCATTGCATGTGTTGTAACACCTTTCTGCCTACTGTTTGTACATTTCACATGGAGTCTGTGGGGCATCCCTGTAACTCATTCACTGTTGCTATGTCTAGGCCCTTAACTATTCAAATATGGTGGTGTCAGACCTCTCATGTGTACAAATATTTGCAGGTTGTCAACATTTCTTCCTCATATTTTGGTCAATATCTCATGCACAGCTTTTTCTGGCAAATCACTCTGGGCTCAAGTTAGAATATAGTGACAAACATTCAAGTTTCAGACTTCATACCCTTCCAAACATCCCACAAAATGCAGAACCTGTTACTCTCTGAATTGTCTAAGTTTGTTGTAACATTATTTGTAATGTGTCCCTGGTTTTGGCCCTTTTCTCCACATATTTTATTACTTGGTCCGGATGTGTTCCTGTAAGAGGTTGTGGGGTATGGGCAGTGATTATCCTGCTGTGAGTATGTGTAAGGCTTGCAAGGTGCTACAGTGACATTATTACCTACTAGCTACCAACTAGCATGGCTGTTTCTGTTCACACACTACTATTATGGAAATCCACTAGTTTTGACAGTAATTCTAAATGACATGCTTTGTGTACTACACATCCTATATTCCCTTTACATTCATTCCTACTATTACATGATATATTTATTTTAGCACAATGTTCTTGCATAACAGTCATGGCTTAGTGGTAAGTCATGCAGACTACTGTTTCCAAGGTTCTGGGTTCGGGACTGACAATGGGATTTTATTTTGCTTTTGAACTGACTACAGGACCTGTCAATCAGAGTGCCTAAGGCACTTTTAAGCAGTTGTAACCGGGTTAGCGCTGGTTTGCACGGAGCTCACACATGAGCACTGGCGTTCAGCTCCGCGCACACCCGCTTACAACCGCTTAAACGTGCTTACTCTTGCGCACACCCACGCTATTTTTTTTGAAAGAAATGAAAATGGGGAGACAGGAAAGTGGTGAAAAAGGGGTCACAAAGAGGGTAAGACAGTAGGGAAACAAGCTTGGGTTTTGCAGGAGGGATGTAGGTAAGGCCCACAGCTGCCCATTTCTTCATCAGCAACATCTGTGCATATGTTTGTAATTTGGTGTGACATTTGATACCTTCCACCCCTGAGAGAGGTGTAAGGACAACAATAATACTTGTTGTACAGCCAATTGTAATTGATAGTTTCCATGTCCGGCAGACATATGTGCGGAATGGGCAGCTATGTAATCGGCGTAATTATTTTGTGGGTACAGAGTGCCCTTTTTTTTTTTTTCAGGTGAGAGTGGTATGTCAGGTGAAGGAAGTCGGTATAGCTGGGGAGGTAGGTTGGGTAGGTCAACAGACAAGACAAACAAGACGCATACAGGGGCGGTGTATGACACGTGTGGGGGGGTTACACAATTGTCGGGGACGGAGGTTTGGATATCCAGAGCCCATGAGCCGACAGATGGCAACAGTGGAACTGATATCCCCACCCATGGGCAGTTGCCACTATTCCTTCACTGCCCAGGATGGGGCTGTGCTGGGGGCTGTGTAAGCCGGGCAACAGGCATGCCCGTAAGTTGTGCCACCTGTGCCTCAAGCTGGCGTAGGGGCCCAAGAACAGAGTCCCGGATCTCCCTACGCACCACAGTCCGGACGCTACGGAGGGTGAGTGGTGGTTCTCCTCTGGCCACGCTTGCAGAGGGGGGGCGGGCCCCATCCCCTGCAGCGCTTCCACCTGCAGGTGGCACAGGGCCACTGGAGGAGGGTCCAGACTGGGCACTAGTGCCAGGTTCACTCGCCAGCTGAGGTGGGAGAGGTGGGTCCGCTGGAACCCACCTTCCCTGTCGTCCTATGTTTTGCATTATGTCATGACAGTTTGGGTTAGTAACATACAATACCATTCGCAATTAGTTGTAACAGCATACATTAGTATTCCCATTAACCAAACACCCAGATATTCACACCATTGAAGAGCAAGCATAACACATGCATAATTTGAACAGCAATACACAGTCCAACAACATGCAGGGTTGATTGATGGCAACAGGCCATCAGGTTTGGATGTATGAACAGGGCAGATGCATCAACGGACATGCAAATATTTATGACCCAACAGGACAAATGTCCAGGGGTGTTAATTGTGATTGCACATACCAATTTCATGTGGAATGGATTATATGTGGTTATAGGGTGGGGTGAAAAAAATATTATTAACACCTTCGAATACCAATACATATGCTGTACATTTCTAATAGCTACAGATATATACACACTACTGTTCTAACTACAGTTTCCTATATGATAACTACTTCAATTTGGTGATAGGACTGTTACTGCTACATCAATATACATTTTATTGTTATTCATACACGTTCATATCTGGCTTTGTTCAGCTACATCATCCTGCTACATTTGCTTTATATAGCTATAGACAACTGTGGATGTTTGATATTTCAGACAATCATACTATCTGCATATTGCAGACTGAGAGCAACATATCCAGATTTTGGGATACACATTCCAGCTGCAGCAACACTTTGGACACATTTCGCAGTTTGGTTCTACTTGTCACATTCATTTCATTCTGTACTGACTGCAGTATACTTTATTCAGGGTTCTTACTACTTTATTGGTGGATTCATAACTCTTTCTCACACTCTCTCACTTGTTTTCATTTTACTATTCAGGATGGTACTTACTTCTAGGCTTTATTGACATGTTTTACCTGTAGTTATTACAATCCTTTCCAGCAGTCTCACTTCTGTCATGTTTCAGTATTTCAACAGGGATATATTTCACACATGTGATTTGCTCATCTTCTGCAGCTGTACTTTTCAGCCTGCTGCAGGTTGTGTACTATTATATTACAGGTGGGGCATCTTTATTTCAGACTTTATTTCAGACATTTTCATTTTTCTGTTTGGATTACAGACTGCAACACACTTTTGTAATCAAGCAATACTTGCAAACACTTTTACACTGTTACTTGCACATTTTATTACTTAGTGACTACACTGCACTCTTTTGCTAACTGTCATACTTTGATATTTCTTTACAGTTACTGGGAGTGGATTACTGACCTGCCTGGTGGCGCAACCGCACCAGCCTATCGCCATAGGCTCTGCGGTTCGCAGAACGGACACCTACAGCTGTAATATAAATGAAGTAATATTGGAATACACATCTCCATAATATCAGCTAATTTAATTTCTTACATACATAATTAAATGTAACTTACTCAGTAGTGGGGCGTTGAGCATTTGCCGGGCCTCCTGTATCCAAAGGTTCAATTGGTCCTGCTTGCATCTCTTCAGGTCCGCATGGTGATGACGGACCTGCTCACCAGTCCTTGGAATCCCTGTGGCACTGGTGAGATCATGAGCCAACCGGTCCCATGCCTCAGCCCTATATGCTCCCCACAGGACCTGGCCCTGCATGAGTTGGGCCTCATGATTGTGGACTAGGAGCCAGACCATGTATCTGGACTCCTCAATGCCCCATCTCTGTGCTCGAAAGCAACTACCCTCACCTACACCTGACATTCTGGCTGCAAGTCAGTTCTACAATCGTTTATGCTGTGTATTCCTGCCTATGGGGCTTATATATGCCGTTTTTCCCACACGTATCTGTGATTGGCCATTTTGGAATTGTATCCACTTCACAAAACCTGCTTTGTCATGCTCCACTTTCTATTCATTCCTATATATTTGCTATTACTGCATTTCTGAGTACAGCTGTTGTGGCTTAGTGGTTCAGTACCTTGACTATGGTGCATGGTATCCTGGGTTCGAACCTGGCCACTGCTTTTTATATTTTATGACTGTCTAGACAGGCTAGGGGGTGTGTCTGTGTAAAGGCAGTTTTGTTACAGCTTGCTCAACGTTGCCCGTCGGTTAGCTTGTTAGCGTGGTGCGCAGCTCCGTGCAAACGGGGTGCACTGGTTCATGCCTCATTTGGCTGTCAGCACGCATATTACACTCAGCTCAGCTAGGGTCACACAGTTTCAGCATGTGAAACCACTGCTCAGCTACAGGCACTCATTTTGCACCTGTTAAACCACTGCTCAGCTACGGGCACTCATTTTCCACCTGTTAAACCACTGCTCAGCTACGGGCAGATGCACTCACCTTGTTAAACTGTAGCTCAGCTATAGGCACATCTGGCATTTTCTATTGTTTTGTTACCTCACATTTCTTCAAAATAAATGGACTATTTCATTACATTTTACATAAATTATGATTTTATATGTGTACATATTTGTCAGGGACTTGTTTTGTGCTTATTTTACTAAAAAAAAAATTGATGTTATGGGGGCTCAAACCATGGATGCCTGCTCTTCAGCCGACGTCTCTACCACTACGCTACTGCTTCTTGGCTTACTTTGCATATTTAGTTCTTATATGCTTTCCCACTGACTGCTAACTGTGGCTGCACTACGGGCACGCCAGCAAAGCGCACTCACAGGCAAACATCTTTACAATTTAAAAAAAATTATAAGATGTTCATTTGTACATTTTATGTTCGTAGTCTGTGGGGGCATGTGTTGTGTTTATTCACATTTCCATGGACTCTGTCATAGGTGTTTACTTTGGGCACTTTTACTCTTCTGGGGGCATGTCCGCTTGCAGGGCTCGGCCTACGGACACACCCCCTACTGTCTTACATGGACCGTGTTAGCCTTAGGTGTGATTCAGCATGCTCTCATGAATATGCAGAGCATGCTGACATCACTCCGTTTAACTGCAGCCTCCGTGTAAGAGTTATAACTCTTACACGGAGGCTTCGTGAATCCTGCCCATGGACTTTACATCTCAATGAATGTATACCACATAGATAGTACAAGAAAAGACATTTTTTTTTAGTTTTGTTAACACAGTAAGCCAACTGTATCATTCGGTGTTTCTTCATTGATGACCCTGTGCTGTAATTGTTGAAATAGGATACAGTTTGTCCAGGACAACATGACAATTCTCATACTCTTAACAGAGAGGTAAACAGGGAAACTATAAAGGAGAATTTCAGAATGGAGATGAAGCCTAGGGTTGGGTCAGTCTCACCAGAGATCCTATACACTCGTAAAATGAACTTTAGGCAAAGGAAGCTAGAAGTTAAGACATGATGGAATCTTGATCAGTGAAGAGATGGAAAAAAATCAGTCATAACTAAACGAGGAACAGACCTAATATTATTCAGAACAGTACCAGAACAGAGATTTCCTAAAAGACACAACAGAAGAAATCAATAAATTACAGAATCACAGAAGCAGAAAATAGAGAGATGTGATTCACTCAAAGGGAAGAGCAATGATGTAATGTCAGAACAATGATGGAATGTCAGAGCAATGGTGGAATGTCAGAACAATGATGGAATGTCAAAGCAATGATGTAATGCCGTGAAGGGCCAATCTTGTCTCCTGAACCTGATTGACTTCTTTGAATCAGTCTCCAGAGCCATGGACAAGGGTAAGGTGGTCCACACAGCCTATCTAGAATTAGCCAAGGCCTTTGACACCAGCCCCCACTCTGGAATCATAGATAAACTTACTAAGCTGGGCATTAATCCCTACGTCACCCAATGGGCTGCTAACTGGCTTACTGATAGAACCCACACTGTAAAAGTAGCCGACTCCAAATTCAGCTCCAGACAAGTGACAAGTGGAGTACCTCAGGGTTCAGTCCTGGGACCGCTCTTGTTTGGCATCTACTTCTCTGAAGTACAGGCCAACACTAAGGGACTCTGGCTAACAAAGTTCGCAGATGACTGCAAACTGGGAGCCATTATTGAATCCCCAAATGATGTGGATACTCTATAAAAGGGCCTTACAGAAACAGATGCTTGGTACCAGAGCCATGGGCTCAAGCTCAATGCCAAGAAATATATAGTTATCCCCTTTGGGAAAAAACATGTACCCATGAATTACCATATAGGTGGCAGTACACTAAACACCGAAAGTGTGATAAGTGACTTAGGGACACAGATGGACAATGGTCTCTCCTTTGATAATCACATTGCCACAGTAGTAAGAAAATCCTTCTATGTGGCACACCTCATCACAAAAGGTTTCTCATCCAGGAAAAAAGAGGTCATTTTTCCCCTCTACTCATCATTCATTAGACCTATTATAGAGTACAACGCCCCTTTTGGTATATACCTCACAAGACATCTACAACAACTGGAAAGGCCGCAGAAATACCTCACAAAGAGGATTACCAGCCTCAAACAGATGCCCTACGCAGATCGTCTAAAAAAACTCCAGCTTTACACTGTCACATATCACCTACTCATAGGCGATCTCTGCCTAACATACAAAGCTATGTCAAACCCAGAGCTGTTGGACATGCTCCACTTAAAGAAATCCCAATCCCTCTGAGCTACACGCTCTAGGGACTTAAACCTTGTCACCGCAATAAACAGAACATGCTGGAGGGATAGATTCCTGTCCTAGAGACTTCCCATACTGTGGAACAAACTACCTATCTATAGCAAACAAAGCTCCTCATTAGCACTGTTCAAGAAAAATCTTGATTGGATGGGAGATAGGAAATTCACCCTGGGGATCACTTCTGTGGCTCTGCTTGACAGGGGCACAGGAAAATAATTTTCTTGGGTGGCAAAAGCCAAGGTACCATTTGGCTAGGCTTGTATAGGCCCTAGGGCCAATAGCCTAGTACCTACCTATAAACCTATGAACCCATGACAGGAACGGACCTCATTCCTGAATCAAAGTATGATTAAAGTTCATGAAATTAGTATTGTTTCATTCTTTGATGTCAGCCAAAAATGCTCTTTGGAGCACCCGCAATGTGTCCAGTAATGACTCCTTCTGCAATTTGTAAGAAGTTACATGGATTGGTAACATATCTAAATACGATTGTAGATTCTTTTTTTAAGATCCGTTGCTCCTACTACTATTGGAACTGTCTGGGTATCTTTCTTCCACATTGCTCTCGTTTCTGCCTGCAGATCCTGATATTTTATGACTTTGTATCTCTCTTTACGCAAGATACTGTAGTCACTGGTTGTGGTGATTTCAATGATCAGTGCTAGTCTTGTCTTCTTTTCTTGGACGACTATATCCGGTTTTCTAGCATCTATCTTTTGAACTGTTGGTAATGGGTGGTCCCATGTGATATAAACTTCATCATTTTCTATGATGCTTTGTGGTTCACGTTTCCAGTGTTTTTCAGCCACTTCAATAACATAATGTTTGCCCAATCCCCAGTGCAACAATCTTGCCACATTATTATGCCTTTCAGTATACAGCCCTTCTGCCATTAGTATGTTGCAAACTGCAACAAGGTGTGCAACTGTTTCCAATTCGGTTTTACAAAACCTACATTTGTCTGTTTCTCTCACATGTTCAATGGACTTTGTAAACCAATGTGTACGTAGCCCACTATCTTGGGCTGCCAATATTAACTTTTCATCTCTTGGTTTGAATTTGCCTCTCCTTAACCATTCCTGTGTTCATTCCTGACCAGCATGAGGTTCTTCCAGAAGTTTTCTATACTTGCAACTATATCTATGCTTTTTCCACATTTCTTACCTTCTCATCTGATCCTTCACCTTGCGTTCTTTCTTCTGTTTTTTGGCACATTCAGTTGCTGCCTGATTTTTATATACTTCTGGTTTGATTTCCATTCCTTCTTGATGCCGATATTCTTCTGCTAAATTAAGCAGAGAAGCATCTTAGATTTATTCTCCTCATGTTTCAAAACTTTTGCTACATTTGGGTCTTGTGAGGTCAGCAGATATGTGTGGAGTCCCACAATTGCAGGTCTATACATATAATCAGTTTCAAGGAGGCCCATACCTCCTTTAGTACGGGGAATATATAATCTTGGTATGCACTGATTTTTATAAATCAATTGGTGAGCATGAAGCATCCTTCTTGTTTTACTATCTAATCTATCCAACACATTTTGGGGCCAGTCATTCAGTCACTTCAAAACTGTAAGTTAGGACAGGAAGAGCAAATTGGTTTATAGCTTGAATTTTGTTTCTAGATGTCAGTGCTGTTTTCAGGATTAATTTAAGTCTTCTGAAATATTCCTTACTAAGTTTTATTTGCATTTGTTCGTGTTTTATTGTTGATCCTTCAACAATTTCCAAGTATTTATACACTCCCTCTTGCTCAAGTTCTTTTATATCACATTCTTGTCCCAAACTGATGTTTTCCTGACATTGCAGTTTTCCTGCTTTAAAGGTTGCTTTTGCACATTTATCAAGCCGAAATGACATTCTTATAGCATCTAAAAATGTTTTGACAACTTGCAGTTGTGCTTTCAGTTCCTCATCTGATGAGCTATACAGTTTTAAATCATCGGCAAAGAGAAGATGAGAAGTCTTTACACTTTGTGTTTTTTAGGAGCCAAATTATAGCCATGGCCTAAGTAGATAGCTTAATGGGTTAAGGGCAAGGCAGAATAGCAGCTGTGACAAAGAGTCACCCTGGAATATCCTCCTTTGAATTTTTATCCCTGGGATAATAATTTGTCCTTTATCATGGCTTAATTGCAAAGTGGTCTGCCACTGTTTCATGGTCACTGTAATGTAGTCGATCAGTGTAGGGTGTATCTTATACATTTTTAAGCACTGTTTTATCCATGAATGTGGGATACTATCAAATGCTTTTTTGTAGTCAATCCATGCCATACTTAGATTCTTCCCCTTTTTACAGTTCTCCACTAGGACTTTATTTAACAACAAATGATCCTTTGTTCCATATGACTTTCTTTTATTGCCCTTTTGTTCTACTGCCATAATTGAGTTTTCTTCTAAATGACTATAAACTCTGTCAGCATCAATTCCCATGTATAGTTTATATGTAATCGGAAGGCAAGTTATTGGTGTATAATTTTTAGGGTAGTTTGCAGGTTCACTCTTAACTAGGAACATTGTTTTTCCTGTTGTTAACCAGGTTGGTGTCTGTTTGACGTGTGTGTATAAATAGTTCTTACTCATGGCTAAATCTTCGTGCAAAGATGTTATTTCTATTTCTTGCATTTGATATATAGCTATTCATTTCTCTCTCTTTCTCTCTCTCCCTAGATACATACACACATACATATATATGTATATATATATATATATATATATATATATATATATATATATACAGGGTCATCCTTAGGTCAAGTGGTGCCCTAGGCAAAAGGGCTCCACAGTGCCCCCCACACCACTTGGTGCCCCCATTCTGGCTTATTTACACTATCCAGTTTTCCAGTTTACTGGAAAAGTGCCCGTGCTAGAGCAGCGGCCTAGTCGGCCACCTAGTTGGCCTATGCCTAAGGCCAGCTATGTATATATATTTATATATACATATATATATATATATATATATATATATATATATATATATATATATGAGTCCCCTTCATTTGATCGAACTTTCAAAAGTTTGAAATTCATATGGCCGAGACCATATGATCGAATTTTTGAAAGGCCGACAATGTTTAGCGGAGATCCCTATACAGTGCGGAACCGGAAGATTTCCTTTTTTTGCACTGTAGTGTGATCTCGAATTAGGAATATTTATGTAGCAGGGGGTGTGGGGGGTGTGGGGGGTGCAGCCCCCATGTAGGGGTGTAAACGTAAGTAGTGTAGTGAATTTGTGTGTTTTAAGTTAGTTAGGGGTTGTTCAACATTTTAAATTGTCGATCATATGGTCTCAGCCATATGAAAGTCAGCATTTTGAAATGTCAAACATCTGAAGTAGTTCTACATATATATACACATATATATATATATATATATATATATATATATATATATATATATATATATATATATATATATATATATATATATATATATATATATATATATATATATGGGTCTAGGACATTTCACTGAATGCACATTTCACTGAAACTCAAATCACTGAACACAAATCACTGAAAGCACAATGACTGAACACAAATCACTGAAAGCACAATTCACTGAAAACTCAGTTCACTGAAACACATTTCACTGAAAGTTATATATGGCTTTTCCCCACTGTAGTGCAGCCCTGAAGTTAGTATATATAGTAAGGTGTGTGTGGGGGACACCGCCTCCCACATATTTTAAGTATATATTATGTTCGGAAAAGAGTATTATATTGGAATTGCTACGCCCCCCACACCCCCCGATCACCCCCACACCCCCCTTACTATATATATATATATATATATATATATATATATATATATATATATATATATATATATACTAACTCCAGGGTCGCACTACAGTGGAGAAAAGGCCATACATAACTTTCAGTGAATTGTGTTTCAGTGAATTCAGTTTTCAGTGAATTGAGTTTTCAGTGAAAAGTGCACACTAATTTGACTTTCAGTGAAATGTGCATTCAGTGAAATGTCCTAGACCCATATATATATATATATATATATATATATATATATATATATATAGATAGATATAACAACCACAAAAAACAGATGCACAGGCCCAGAATAGGGTGCTACATTCCAAACAAATTGTAAAGAACCACAAAATCCAGAATGGCATTCCAACCAACCCTCTGTGGAAGTAGATGCTGTAAAAATAAATCCACCATGTAAAAACATAAAATGCAGAAAAATGCTTCTTTACTTTGCTTCAAGTTCAGTGCAATGATGTAAACAGCACACAACAGCTAACAGGTTAAGGCTAGCAGCATACTGGTTTCACCCTCTGGCGTCATCAGTGTAGTATCAAATTAGCCATTCTGGTTCCACAGAGAGTTGGTTGGAGTATGAGTTTGGATTTTGTGGTATATATATATATATATATATATATATATATATATATATATATATATAATATTTTTACTGTCAAAATACAACATGTTGAACAGGAAAGCCAGCTGATCAAAAGTACTGGCTTTTTTTCTGTTTGAGATTTTGGTACAGTGGGGATCAAGGAGATCAAGTGTTTTGCCCTTCCCCCCTCTGCAGTGTGATCTTGGAGTTGGTATATATCATTAGCAGGGGGTGTAGAGGGGCACAGATTTTTTTTTTTGTGGCCGTTCAGTTGCCTATCTATATATTCATATATATACTCATACACACATATACACACACACACATATATACACACCTATGTATATGTGTGTGTGTGTGTAAATATATATATATATATATATATATATATATATATATATATATATATATATGGGTCCTTGTCCTATTGCGTGCATGATGGAACTCACTTTCGCAAAAGTGCATTTTGTCGAAAATGCACTTTTGCAGAAAGGTAACTAAGCAAACAGTTGTTTGCATGTGGATTTAGTTCTACATCAACATGTACTGTTGATTTTACAACTAAGCTAACTGTTGCTTAGATCATGGTACAGTGGAGATAAGGGAATATTCCCTTTTCCAGACTGTAGTGTGATCTCGGAGTGAGAATATTAAAGTAGGGGGATGCAGGGTGGGGGGCTTGCCCCCCTGCATAAATGTGAGTACTGTTTTTTTTTAGTTTTTTGGCGTGTTTTTCTCATGAAAGTTAGTTTGATCTTGTACATTTCGATGAAGCGTACTTTCAATGGATCAACATAGATCCATATATATATATTTAAAAATATACACAGTTTTTTTTTACCAAATATGAAATACGGTATATGGAGTTGGCCCCTTTGTGGAGCAAAATAAGCTTGCCTGAATGTAAGAAGATGGATACTCCTGTTAATAAAGGGAAGTTTTGGAACACAGAGACAGAGTTAGTTATCTTTTTGAATAGGGAGAGACAGGTAATTGGCCTAGTGAGTGAGTACCACAGGGCAAAGACAGTGGGAGAGAGAGTTAGTTGAGCATCAGACCAAAGGGATACAAACCATCACCCTACAGAGATACATAGTATCGGACCTAGAGAGTTAAGAGATTAGGGAATCTCACTAGAGAAGTTAGCAATGATAGCAGACCTCACTAACAGAAATCAAGAGAAATACAAGTGTGGGCCTAAAAAGAACCTTTGAGGAACAGGTTTATATATTCATTGACTTTGGAAGGGGAGAACAGCTGGTGAGAAGGCTGTAGCTGAGAACTGGAAGCACAGGCAGTGAACGTGAAGAAGGATTGTGAGTCATGAAGAAGGATTGTCAGTTTTCTCTTCTTTATTTTTTCTAAAGTTAAGCAGTATGTCTAAGAGCCTTTGTCACTAAAAATCTGTGCCTAATATAAAAAGTAAAGTCTCTGTTCAATCATTTCAGCTTGGAAACTGTTGATGTTTTCATTTCTGAAAGAAAGAAATGAAATGGAACAATGTGTGAGATGCATGCAGAATGAAATGTAATAAAATAGTGTAATGGTGGAAATGTAAGCTGTTTGAGGTAATTTCCCTGAGAAGCTAACAAGGTATTCTATTTCTCTGTATTTATATTTTTGTTATTTTTATATTTATATTTACATTTATATCGATAGTGTAAATTTTGACTCTAGGCAATTTGGTCATATTGAGTAATATTGATGTGACACCCTGATCTCCTGTAAAAATAAGGGGATTTATATTTACATTTATTTTTATATTTATATTTTTATTTACATTTATATTTATATTTATATAACAGAAATGTGATATAGATTGTAGAATCATATATCACATCACATACCTGCAGTAACATGATAATGATAACTTTGAAAAGGTAAAAAAACAGTGACATCAAACATATCATACCCTTATTCATTTCAAAATGGAAATAACTATAGTTGCAATTACATTTTCTTGGCCTATAGCAGCATCTGTTGTTCAATCAGTCAACAGTGAGTAGATATTATTAGAATAAACATCACGGCCATTTTTATAAAGTGCACATACTAGAAACTTCATTTAGTTTCCTTTGCTGAACTGGTACATTTTAACTATTTTTTTGATTAAGTATAGTTCTCAGTCCAGGAATTAAGTCAAATAAGAAAGTCATTAGGCTGCATGCATTGTAAAATTTTAAAATTTCAAAGACCTTGTTTATTTCAGAGATCACTGATTTTGACATTAATTCTAATATTTTTCTTTCAAATATGCAAATTATGGGCTGGGTTATTCATAAGCATAGTATGCAGTTGTATAAATGTAATTTGGGCACTGTTGTAACAATACTGCTATTCATTGCCTTGAATCATAGATGTAGACTATGGCAACGAATAGCAACATACTGAGGACTGTCACCTTCTTTAAGTAGTGTAGAAGTACACGCCAGGCGAGGGAAGCAGTTTGTAGCATGATCTACATAGCACAGCCAGGAGCAGTGGCTTACAACAGTACAGCATAACTTACTAATTAACTACTAGTAGGGTATGGTATATCTTACTAACTTGCTTTTTCCCATTGTGGGATGCTCTAATATTGGGTTTATATTAGTTTGCCAAAGTCACTCTTCAGCAAACACACATTCATCGACCCGTATTCAGTGAAAATCACTTCCACGATTTGATGAATACTCCCAGGGCAAAGAAATACTTGTCTCGCAGCACAATGGAGCCAAATCTAGCTAAATCTAACCCACCCAAGTGTGGGTGGGGGGGCTGTGCTACCCACAGCCCCCCATTATATATACCAACTCCGAGATCGCACTACAGTGGAGAAAAGGATAAAGTTGTGCTGTGGGACAAGTATTTCCTTGCCCTAGGAGTATTCAGTGAATCATGAAAGTGATTTCTGCTGAATATGGGTCGATGAATGTGTGTTCGCTGAAAAGTGACTTCAGTAAACTAATATAGACTCCTAATATCATGCTTTAGAGTGATTCATATAGAAATTTCACTCATTAGGCATTGTGGCATGGCTAAGGTCATTATCATTTTATGGTAGCAAGGGGGTTTGTTGGTATTGCAGCTTCCATTCATTGGAGATCACCAGCATCAGTGTGTGGGTGACAAGGAAAGGTGTGTTTCTGGTAGCAGGATTGCCAATTACATAGGGAACTGCATTGCAGATAGTGTTTTTCCTACCAAGCAATGGAGTTGTTTTTTGTTTTTTTTTTGTTTTTGTTTTTGTTTTTGATAAAGTTGATGCTGGTATGCTGCTCAGCACAGTATACTGAACAATATGTCAGCAGAGAAGGGAGGATCACTGTGGTCAAATTCTACACCGGTAGACATGTGGCTCTGGTCTTGTAATTTATTTAACTTTGATGTAGTGTCTTTGAATCGTGTACTATCCTGGGGATGAGGTAATTAATATTTATACTCTAGTCACACAGAACTATTGGCATGTGATAGGTTAAATCTGTATAGAGGGTCTTCCCCATTTTGTACTACTGTCTGTGAACTGCACATGGCTTTGGGATGCCATTCTGTGGTGTATCAGCCCTGCTTTGTGATGCACAATGTCTATTAATAGCATCCCCAGACTACATCATAATATCATCATATGGTTTCAAAAGCTAAGGACCGCAGCATATTTGAAAACAGGATACAATATACAGAATGTTAGCTGCACAGAATGATCTTTATTGAAGGATCATATTTTATGGATTTAGGATAAGCAAATTCACATAAATGTTTCTTCATGCTGCTTCACAGGCAATAGATAATTTTAAGAGACAGAAAACGTTTAGATATCTCCTTATAAGGAGTTCTTACTTTCAGTTGCCTTCTGCATTTTGTTTGACACACATCAAATAATGGGGGATACTCTTTTATGAAATGTCTTTTAAGATGTTTAACCTTTTAGAACAAAAATAATTCATGAAGAGAACTTAAGACATGCAGATTTGATACTCATCTCTGTCTCAAGTGTCTGTGGTGTACATCTTGGAGGAGACCTTACATTATAAACCTGATAATTTGGTGGTACTGACCTTGTGCTCAAGTGCTTAGAGGGCAGAATAACTGGAAGGTGATATCTTGTTCTAATAATGAAGAAATTTGATAGCCAGAGACGAGTGTTGAACAGTTGGCACCAAAGTAAGATATGCATTTGATAACTGTATATTATATCAGCATAACAGTCACATTCACAGCCAGCTACCATGTTATAAATGATCATGTACTGTATATTAGGGCTGAATGACTAATGACTCGTATGCCATAGATAGGTGAGCAATTTCATATGACACCTTACAGGACTGTTAATACAGATGTAACTGGAACCTTCTGTAAGTTAGTACCCTATTCTCCAAGATGTACTCAAGGAATATTGCTGGAGGATTCTCCTTCTTTAAAGCTGAGAGATAGTTTTTTCCTACAGATTTAGAGAACAAATGCCACATTCTCCTACCTCATGGATGTACAAAGTTCAATACCAGCATATCAAGTTTATGTAAACATCACTGACATTTCAAAGGTCTGACAGCTCGGAAGGAAGTGTTTTCAACAGTGGTTACCAGGTTATTGTGATAAATCACTAAAACTAATCTAATACTGATGAGGTTCTATTAATAATTATTTTAAAACTACACTGTTCACTGTTAGCATTTACCATATTTTGTCATTGTGACAACATTTTAGAATTCAAAGCCATACACAAAAACTGAGATGGGGTATGCACGCCATGATAGGGTGCATACTCAGCTATATTTAGTCTTTTGCCTTTCTGGTACCTGAGAGTAACTGCTACTGCTGACGCCATTAGATCCCTGAGTACTATAGCTTTAGAATTAAAGCAATAAGTATACCACATTCCAGGTTTGTAGCTTGGCGCATTTAATTGTTTAATGACTGTAAAAGCCAGGAGTGGCTCAGGTAAATACTAAGCTGGCTTGGTAAATTAAGTGATTTTAGAATCACAAAACTTCTATATTCAGTAGAGGGCATTTGTTTACTGTATAAAAGCAGATAAGAAAACCTATCTGCATGCCAAAGCTTTTCAGAACATCATTTGCTCTGAAGAGGTACTTGTCCTGCTATTGTTTTTGACAACTACTTTATTCCACAAAAGGAAGGTTATACAGTGAATACAGATCCTTATATTCAGTACTCATATTAGAGTCATGAATACTTATGATAACATCAGATATGGCTGTTGATTGGAGGGCTAAGAATGTCAGTGTCAGTCATTTAACAGGTAACATACTCATCTGTGGTGTCAGAAGCTCAGAAGGCCATAGGTTCTAATCCCACTCCAGGTGATGGTATTACTTGTCAGATTGCTGATACTGTAGTGTAGCAGTAGGGGTCTTGCACTCTTGAGTGTTCCATCTTTCAAATGAGATGTTAAATCAAAATCCCATTTATTTAGTTGGTAGCACTTCAGGTAGATATAAGTGTTGAAAAAAGACTAGAGGACCTTTCAAGATCCCATCTGTAAGACTTGGTGGCTTCTTGAGTAGATGTAAAAGATCCCATGGCATTTATTGAAATAAGGGTAGTGCAGTGGTGGCTGGTGACTTTAAATCAAAGTGGGGCTACAGAAAACAGCTGAATGGGAGGTGCCAACAGTAGGGGGTGTGGCCAGCCAGCAGGGGTCGGAGCCATGCTCAAAACCATAAAAATTGGGACTTTAATTAAATACGCTGCTGTTTTCTTACCATGTACTTTCTGAAGAATATGAAGTCTGAAATTCAAATGCCTGTCATTATTTAGTGAATTCAAAATCCAGAAAAAACACAGATTTTATGAGGAACAGAACAGAACAAAAATATGAGGCAAAAATCTAAATAGTTTTCAGAAGTGGTGGTGGGTAGGGAATTCACACCCTTGCTACCTGCACCTAAGGTACAGGGTTTAAGCCTGAGTTACTCTGTAGCCACCAGGTATATTTCCTGAGTTTCTCTCTAGCCACCAGGTATATTCAACTGGGGCATTACACACACACACACACACACACACACACACACACACACACACACACACACACACACACACACACACACACACACATACACACACACACCTGTGAGTGCACTCCTTCCTGCAGCAGCTTCATTCCACAAAGTCCCAGCTAAAGTCCTCCTTCCTGCAGCAGTGTTTGTTTGAAATACAAGTCCCTCCCCTTCTTTCCTGCGAGAGTAGCAATCCAGCCTGCAGATGTTGCAGTCCAATCCCCTTCCAGTCTATGCAGTTGTAATTGTATAAATGTCTGGGCATCTGTAGTCTGATTACTAATCCGCAGTCCAGATTCACGCACACATGTGCGGAGTTCCGGGAACTCACTGAGCATGCATGCGCAGAGTTCTGGGACTTGTTCCCTGGCAAAACTTCCTCTAAACCTCACTAGCCTAGTGGGAATAACCTGGACAACAAAGGATGGATTAATAAATAAGTAAAATATGTGATTGTTCCTTTATGGTAATGTGAGTCATGGCTGCTGGTGGAAGGATAAGAATTTGCCATAGTTGCTTATGATAACTACCAGCAGCCACATCTCATGCTGCCCTAACACAGATCGTCATATTCAATACTTCATTATCGTGTCACATTTTATGTCAACTGCACCCTTCAGAACTGAAACCTGCAAATGCTTTATACAGTTTGTAAACTAACTAACTAAATTAATAAATAAATGAAAATAAAATAAAATAAATAAAAGAAACTAAAATTTTAAAAATTATTTTGTACAAAAACCTGATTGGTGTTTACTGCTTTATCCTCTTGAATATTTTGAAGTTAACTTTTTTATTTGTTACATGCCTACTGAAAGTAATGCAGCAATTTAAAGATTGAAATATTTAGAAGAGCAACGTGATTATTAAATGTGTGTTCTCTGCCATTCTATTGTATGTCCATAGGAATTACTTTGTTATCATGATTTCCTGTGAAGTCTCATACTATCCTGAGTGACCATCACACACTCTGAATTCTTTGGCTAACAACCATGTGTGATATTACTGTACGTAACCATCACACACTCTTAATCCTTCATCTAATAACCATGTGTGATGTTACTGTAAGCAATCATCACACATTCTTAGCCCTTCCTTCATCAGGCAGGTCTAGTGTTATCAAAAGTAACCATTGCAAATTCTTACCCTTTCAGCAGCAGCCACGACTTAAATTACCATTAGTCTTCTTCTTCCGGCTTTTTCCCAGTTAGGGGTCACCACAGCGGATCACTGTCCACTCATGATTGGCAGTGGAGTTTTACGGTGTCGAGTTGCCAGCCTGGTGCCCAACCTTCCACAGAAGGCACACACATGCACACACTCACACCTAAGGCCAATTTAGAGTGTCCAATCCACCTACAGCATGTCTTTGTGATGTGGGAGGAAACCGGAGCACCTGGAAGAAACCCACGCGACCACAGGGAGGACATGCAGACTCCTCACAGAAGGCACCCCAGCCAAGGATCAAACCGGAGAACCTCTTACTGTGAGGCGGCAACACTAATCGCTGCACCACCACAACCGCCCTTAACCATTAGTAACCATTACAAATTATTAACTCTTCTATCAACAGCTATATTTGATGTTACCATAAGTAACCATCATGCATTCTTAACTCTTCCACCAGTTAGCCACATCTAATCTTAACATAAGTACTCATCACACATTTTTACCCCTTCAACCAGGAAGGCCACATCTGATGTTACCATAAGTAACCACCACAATTTTTAAGTATTTTGCCAACATCTGAGTTTAGTGTTACCATACGTAACATTACCACTTCTACTAGAAGATATATATAATATTATCATAAGTAACCATGAAGCATTCCTACCTGTTCACTAGCAGTCATGTCTAATGTTACTGTAAGTAACTACCACTTTTTACTAGATTTTTCTACCAGAAGCCATATCACATGCTGTCTCAGGTAGCTACCACATCCTTCCTAATGAATAACTGACAGCTGACTGAAGTCAATATGTACATGTGAAGCACAGAAAAGCCTTAAAGGTCATAATATATATTATTATCTAATTTACAATATGACAGCCATTCTAGTAAAAGATACCCTAGGTAACAACAGGGGTAGAAATGTATTGAGACACTTCTAAACTTTGCAGGTGAGGCTTGTAAGAAATTCTGTACTCTTAATGATGTCCTTCTTGCAGCATTTCATTACTCTGAATGAGCTTTCTGAGTTTTTCATTTTGAACGAAACACTTTATCCAGGCTATCATTAAAACATGTGGTTTATAATTACATGACAAAAAGCCTCTCACTATGTTTTCTTTCTAATTAAACAGCAATGTAAATAATATGGTAACATTACACTAAAAGTTCTTTGTTTTAGGTTTTATGATTATTTTCTGTGGGGGGGGGGTTGTCAGAATATGACCTTCTTGACTCAAGAGGTGGCACATCACAATGATGCCACTTTGCATCAGATCATTTGACTCCTTTTGCTTTGAGGGCTTGAGTCATGTGAAACATCCCATGTATCAAGATGACATGGAATCTCACAAGTCACTTTCTTTCGGTAATCTTTTTCTGTAGACTTAAGGCTATCTGTGTGACAGCCTGAACTGACAAATATCCATGAAGACAGTAACTGTAATAAATATATGATTTACACAATTTTCTGGAAAAAGTATGCTGCATGCTACCAAATTAATTTAATACTAGTTGGTTACTACAAACATTTTTTACAAAAATCAATATAAGCATGTATATGTGATAATCATTTATTTTTAATGCCTCAATGTTTTTTTTAAATATACTTTGCACTAATCCTCTTAATAATATGTCATGCAGTGAAAGTTTAACTGTAATATGTCAAGTCAATTGACTGACAGCAGTGTTACTATTGCTTTTGAATGATGAAGGCATATAACAGCCATTATTTGAAAATTAGATCAACCTGATACACAAGACAGTTTATATTACTGAAGCCATAATGCCTGATAGAGGGTGTACAGTACTAGGAAATTTCTCACAACCCTAGGTTTGAAATGTTATGACATCAGATGCAGCCTTCATTTTCAATATCTACTTTATAGTATCCAGAGCTGCAGGGAGAGCCAGAGCCTCTGTCATGCTTAACATTCATCTTTTTTAAAGAAGTTTCCAGAGAGGTTGCCCATCTGCAACCCATGCATGTGTTTTCCATGTACAACATTGACCCTACCACTTCAGTATCACAGTAAATCTGTATCGCACCAATACACCTTCCTTTGCTTCCTGTGGCTTTGACAGCTGTGGGCAGGGGACACTTTTCCCTCCTGTATAAATTACAGTAATGTCATGGTAAGGTGCTCATGCTAGGTATTAAAATAATTTAATGTTTTTTTTAACTGAAATTTTTCCTGTGTTCTTGCCTCTGTAACTATACTAAAAAAATAACACAAGTGGTTCCTTTGACTGTATTTTACATAACCGAGCCCTGAAATACTGTGACTGAACCACTAAGCATTGAAGGATATCAAACAAAATGAAGTGTGCACCATTTTTTCAATAATAGGAGAAAACACAATATTTATTATTCATGCTCTGAGGATGCATCACAGGTATTAATGAAATTCCCATTATTATGGAATTCTTAAAGCTGAGTCAAGTCAAGTTTTAATAAAAGTTCCTTTCAGCTCTCAGATTTCAATCAGTCTAATATTTGTTTAATTGTAAGTAGTCAGTAGAAAGTCACTGCAGTCTTTTGAATGCCCTCTATCTTACATGGAGACCCTTGTGTTCACATAAATATTTAATCAACACCCCCGTACATGCCTCTCTGTATTACAGAAATTGCAGATATTAAATCTGTAGGCCATGCTATGCTTATTTGTTGCACACCCCCTATCCTCCTCATTGTCACTCAGATGGACATGGCAAATAGCTGTATTATGCAAACATAATGGAGCAATAATGAAGGAGGTTAATATTCTGTCAACAAAACAACAGACCACTGTTATACAGAAAGCCAGGCATTAAGATGATGACAAGAAATAGCAGACTCTTGCTAAGAACGTAGACATAAATATGTGTGTTACCTAGAGATGAGAGGCCATTTAACATTTTTGAAATAGAATGCTAGCAGATTTCTTTACATGATTGCTAGCCTTTGTACTAAATCTGTTTTAAGCGACAGCATAAGAAGTGAAGTAACTATCACCGATACGAAAGGCCGGGGTGGCAGATATGATTTGGGGGTTGGCATAATGGTTAAGGTATTTACCTCACAGATGCAAGGTATAGGGTTTGATTCTTACCCATCTTCGTAGCCCAAAGCCCACTCCTCACACTCTTTAAAAGGAATTTGGGTAAATGGATGGGGAACTGTAAATTCACTCCTGGGGTACTGCCTGTGTCCCTTAAGGACAGAGGTAGCCTGTAAAATGACTTAAAGCTCCAACATTCAAATACCCACTACCCCATTGAATACCTGGGTAATTAAGACATAATATTGTCATATCCTGAGTATTACTGCCTAGGTTTACAAAGGCTCTTGTGCCATTAGCCTAGTAATCACCTATGAACCTATGATCATTTACTAGAGCTGGGGCATCTCTGTGTGATAGCATAACTCATTCAAACATGCTTTTAAGATGAAAGTTCTTCAAAGTTCATCTAGAGTCACCCAGTCCATCAACTCATTCATATGGAACCTGGTCACTGTATTTACTACTGCTGATAAATTTAGGAGGTAGCAAAGACAAACCAAAACAGAACAGGATAAAAAGCTCCGAAAATCCAGTGCAAACAGCAAAGCTAAAATCCACAAGGTGGATTAGGTTTATTGAACATATACTTAAAAATACTTTAAACAACGATAGGATAGATAAGCACTCTCGGAAAACCTTCTTCAGATTCTTATAATCATTAAAACACAATAGGCTCTTCATAAAAAAGGTTGACCAATCAGATCTCTTTCCTGAGCCGACGCCTCTTCAGTACCTGTTTTAAAGGGAGGATGCCATTTAATCCTGGTTCACAGTCCACTCTTAGGTCTGCAATCCATTGAAGTTCTTTGAACTCGGTAGTATTAAATAAGTCAACTCTTTTAGGTCCATTCTTAACATATTCTAACAACATAAAAGAATGTGTTAATATAGTAAGGAATAATTGGAAATTTTGTGGATTTTAACTTTGCTGTTTGCATTGGAAATTTAGGCGGTAAACTGATATTGGGTCAGTTCACACATTAGAAAAGAAAAGATGCTTCTATATTCTGAGGATCAGTGACTAGCATAGCCCTATAGTTCAAATCCATGACAGGACCTTGCCTTGTTTTATAGTAGATTAAAGGCCAAAGTTGACTGCTGTCATTAATCCTAGAATGCATTGTGTTATGTCACGCACTATTGTTGTTTTGTCATGTGCCTTGCATTGGTTACTAATGTGTAATAGCTACATCCTTTATTTTGTCCTTTTTAAATTTTTGAGTGTGTTAGTATGACAGAAACTGTCACTGCTATTCCATGCTTGTATTTTCTTGCACAAGGGAAGAATACTGTCATTTCTTCAACACAGGGATAAAATAGAAGATCTACAAATTATTGACTTCCCAAGTTATATGTAGCAATTTCTAGAGTCCTACTTTTTGGCATTATGCCCTCACCCAAATCTCTGGGTAGAACTGCAGCCACATTCCTGACTATGCTAATGTAGTTTGGAACAGGTCTCTCACCTTTCTCTTGGAAGCAATTTGTAATGAATGCAAACCCAGAGACCAAAGACATCAGCTCAGAGACCTCATCTGAAGCAAGATTCACATTTTTCCTGGCTACATCAAGATGTTTTCCAAAAGAGAACTCAAATGGGTCCTGAATGAAAAATATAAACTGTTCAGTATTTTATAGCAGTTTTAAGATCTTGTCCCAGCAGGTCATGGTTGGCAAAAATGAGCACTGCCCCTCCTGCTTCATCTAACACATCTTGCTTCAATTCTGGAGAAACACGGCATTGTAGAGGAGAATTCCCACACAGGCAAATGCAAGGTGTCCAAGATAGTTGGCCTGCATGGCAACCAAACTATAATAATGCAGCTTTTCCTCCACCACCTCCTCACATTGAAAGGAGTCAGGAAGCACCATACTGACTAGGTCAGGGAAATAACAGAGAAATAAGTCTTCATCCTCTACTGCCAATAGCGCAAAGTGGAAACAAATTCAAAGAAATTCCCATTTCTGGTGGACACTGGCGCCACTAGGTCTGTGTTAAAAAATTACTTCAGATAGCCAAATACCAGTATCAAAGCATAAAGTAAAGGCAGTCTGAGTGACAAATGCTACTGTTACGTATCCTGTCTCAGAACCTGTCCCCATTTCTTTAGGTCCGATCAAAGAAAGGTATTCTTTCCTTCTGACACTACTGCACCAGTAAATCTGCTAGGGAGAGATTTGTTATGCAAGCTGGGCTGTACTATTTACTGTACCCCAGAAGGGGTGTACCTGGATGTTCCGACAGAATCAGAGAGAGAAGTGTTAGCAGTTTTAGCAGAAGCTGAGGAACAGCCTGTTGAAGGCATACAGACAGATGAAAAGTTACTACAGCAGGTACCTGACAACTTGTGGGCTAAACATGCAAATGAAGTAGGTATACTAAAATCAGCAATACCAGTAAAAATAAAACTAAACCCATCAAAACCTCTCCCTAGAGTTCAACAATATCCACTAAAGCCAGAAGCAGAGCAGGGAATCCAGCCTGTAATTCAGTCTCTGATACAGCAAGGCATAATAGTACCAGCTAAAAGCCCTTGTAATACTCCTATTCTCCCTGTAAAAAAGCCAGCAAAGGATACTTATAAATTTGTACAAGATTTAAGGGATGTAAATAATGCAGTATTGCCTACTTTTCCTGTTGTTCCAAATCCAGCAACAATATTGAGTTGCATACCACCTACAGCTAGTTACTTTTCTGTGAAAGATTTATGTTCAGCATTCTTTTCTATACCTATTTACCCTGAGAGTCAGTTTCTGTTTTCTTTTACTTATCAGGGACAACAATATACCTGGACACAGTTACCACAAAGATACACTGAATCTCCTTCATTATTTTCTCAAATTCTGAAAAAAGATTTGGAAAATGTGACATTCCGGGGTGGGTCTGTGTTAGTACAACATGTAAATGAGTTACTAATAGCATCAAATTCCTTTCAGAAGTGTCAGCAGGACACCCTGCATCTTCTGACTATCCTTGCAAAAGAGGGACACAAGGTGTCAAAAGAGAAATGACAACTGTGGTCACCCCAGGTACGTTATCTTGGCCAGTTAATATTTCAGGGTAACAGGCAGGTGTTACCATTTCGTATTGATGCAATATCTAAGGCCCCACATCCGACTACTCAGTGACAGCTTGGATCTTTCCTAGGTATGACAGGATACTGCAGACAGTGGATTCCTAACTATGCAGAAATTACTAAATCTCTGACAAATCTTTCAAAGCAAGATACACCAGAGCTTCTCCCTTGGGATAGTGAAGAAGAAAATTCATTTCAGAATTTAAAAGAAGCTTTAGCTACTGCCCCAGCTTTAGGGTTACCAGACTATGATAAACCTTTTCCGACTACTCAGTGACAGCTTGGATCTTTCCTAGGTATGACAGGATACTGCAGACAGTGGATTCCTAACTATGCAGAAATTGCTAAACCTCTCACAAATCTTTCAAAGCAGGATACACCAGAGGTTTTCCCTAGCGATAGTGAAGAAGAAAATTCATTTCAGAATTTAAAAGAAGCTTTAGCTACTGCCCCAGCTTTGGGGTTACCAGACTATGATAAACCTTTTATGTTATTCTGTCATGAAAGAAATGGATTTGCACAGGGAGTGCTCGCACAGAAACACAGGGACAGCTATTGTCCATTAGCTTATTATAGCACAGCACTTGGTTCTGTTGCAAAAGGATTTCCACCCAGTTTAAGGGCAGTTGCCACTGCTGCCATTTCAGTTGATTTCGTCCAATCACTGGTGCTCGGGCATAATCTTACAGTAGCTGTCCCCCATTCTGTATCATCTCTTTTACTTAAAATGAAAACTCAGCCACTCTCGACTACACATCTAACTAAATATGAAATACTCTTGTTTCTGATCCATCTATTTCTCTGATCCACTGTCCCATTCTAAATCCTGCATCTCTGTTGCTTACTGCTGAGGATGGTGAAGAGCACGATTGTGTGTATGTAACTAACTATCTGCTTTCTCCTAGGAAGAACTTAAAGGACACTCCTATACCCAAAACTGACATAAACCTGTTCGTGGACAGTTCCTGCAGAAGAAATCAAAGGGGACAACTGATAGCAGGGATATCCATTTGCGGCGAAGATACAATATTGTTGCAACAAAGATTAGAGGGTGTTTATTCTGCTCAAATAGCTGAATTAGTGACTCTGCAAAAAGCTTATGAGTTAGCCAAAGACAAGGTGGCCAATATTTTTACAGACAGATGTTATGCTTTTGGGGTGGTACATGATTTTGGGCAACTTTGGAAACAGAGAGGGTTTTTGACCTCTTTGGGAAATCAGATTAAAAATTCAAGGTACGTAAAATCATTGTTAGATGCACTTTTGCTACGTAGGAGGCTGTAATCAAATGTTGTGCCCATCAGAAGGGCATGGATGTTGTAACAAAAGGCAGAAATTTGGCAGACCAAGCTACTAAACAAGTAGTAAAAGATTGTTGTAAAGATCTGTGTATGTTAACTATAACAAACTCCAACAGTAATGATGTGTTTGATTTTAAGTTGTCAGTCTTTCAAGCTGAAGCATCACAGGGAAATGTTCAGAAGTGGCATAAGGATGGATGCATTGAATCTGCTGATGGATTGTGGTGACATCCAGATGGCCGGCTGGTGGTGTCTGCCTCTTTGCTACCTTACCTGGTAAGGGCATATCATTTACCAGCCCATGCAGGTAAGACAGCTTCATTTAATCAAGTTACCTGAAGCTGGTATGCCTCTCATGTCTCCTGTTTGATATTTCAGTATGTTAACAATTGTGCTATATGTCAAGAGTATAATGTTAGTAAAAATACAAACATTAAGACTGCATGTTTACCACCACCCTGGGACCTTTTGTTAATGTGAAGCTGGACTTCATTCAGATGCCCAGGACTCATAACTTACAATTTATTTTGGTGGTGGTGTGCATGTTTTCAGCATGGATGGAAGCTTAGCCATGTTGCAAAGCTGATGCACTCACAGTTGTCAAGAAACTCATGGATGAATTTATACTACATTTTGGTATACTGTGTAGTATTAATAGTGACCAGGGAACACATTTTAATAATTCATTAATGAAAGAGCTATGCAAGATTTTTAATACCTAGTTGAGTCTTCACTGTCCCAACCATCCACAGTCATTGGGAGAGAGAGAGGGTAAATAGGACCCTTAATAATAACATTTCAAAGATTTGTTCTGAAACCCACTTAAAGTGGCCTGAAGCCTTCCTCTTAGCATTAACAAACATGAAGGCCTCACTGAATGCCACCAGGAAGTTGAATCTGTATGAAATATTAATGGAGAGACCCATGGCCTTTCCAGCTACCCCTCCAGTGGGAAATGCAGATTTAACTTTGTTAGATGATGCTATGTTTTCATACTGTTTCAAACTTGTCTGTATTTTATAGCAATATTATCGAACAGTAAAAGCAGCACTTCCCCAACCTCCTAACCAGCCTTGTCATCAACTGCAGCTGAGTGGCTGGGTTTATGTCAAAACTTTCCAGAGGAAAAACTGTCTAAGTCCAAGGTGGAAAGGTCCTTTCCAATTGCTGTTTACAACCTTGACTGCTGTTCACTGTACAGGACTACCAATGTGGATCCATTCATCTCATTGCAAGAAAACCTGTCATGTAGGGACCCCAGATGAATCATTGCAGCCAACAGAGGGAGATCAAGGTGCAACAGGCGAATCATCTGCCCAGTGAAGGAAGTCAACTTCAGTAGCAGTCCATGATGAATCCAGTGACAACAGGTACCCTTGCTTTGTTTTCCCTGCTGTTTCCTCTTATAAACTGGTCAAGAGAAAAGAGTTTCTTGCTGGTTCTTTGGCAATATGCTATAGACTTGAATATAAGAAACTGTTGGGTATGTTTGCACATACCTCATCATTCTAAGGCAGGGATTCCTATGATTCCCATCCCTGCATCACAGGTGTCATTTAAAAAAAATCTTAGTGACAGCAGTCTAACTTGGTGTAATGTGATCGATTTCTTGAAGGTCGTGTCTCTTCAACTTGCAACCACACATCATGGGGACACATGTTATGCCTGGGACTGTACCAAAAGGAACCAGAAAATATAATGACACCAGGCATGAAAGCGTGTTAGACTCTTTGCACTTAAAAAAAGCTATGACTGGGGGCATGTAATGGGCATGATAAAGGATTGTTACTACATCTATTGTGATCATGCCTACCCCTGGTTGCCTACAAACTGGTCTAGATGTTGCTTTGTGGGCTATATTACCCCAGATATTTAGCATTTCAAAAACCCTCCAGCAGGTAGACTGAGAAATAAGTGAGAAATCCACTGGGCACAGTAAGTATTTTCAGTCTTTACTCCTGGGTATGAAGTGCAAAAAACAATGCTCAAAATCACTATATTTGCTCAGATTCTTCAGGACATAGTCAACGGAACTTTGTATCACATCAGGATGGCAAATCGATAAATGACTGAAATGTGAACTATGGTGTTACAAAATCGATTGGCACTTGACATAATGCTTGCTGCAAAAGGGGGATCATGTGCCCTGTTAGGGTGTTGTTGCTGTTCTTATGTTAGTGACTATCATAATGGACAGGAAAAACTGGCAAATTTCATGGAGCAAAGGGCCAAGGATTTGGACAGCGCATCAGAACAATGGACACTTTTTGGGTAGTTGGGCAGTGTCTTTGGTAACCTGGAAATTAGTATAGTCCAGGGTATTGTAATTGTACTTTTTATTATATTTTTGATTATTCTAAAATTCTCTATTTTGAAAGCAGTAATTACAATATGTTTAACTTCGTCTGCACATGAAATGCTACTGCACATAAGAGATAATGAAAATTCTATCAGAGTAGAAGATGAATACCATGATGCTGAAGCTTATTTTATTAAGCTAAGAAAAATTAAAATACAAGTATACGTATTGTATGACACTGATACTGTCAAAGGGGGGAGACAGTTATGGGAAGATCAGTCTTATTAAAATGTATACTGATTTTAGTTTCATTAATGATTCTATAATATGATTGTTAGAAACAAATATAATGTATATGCAGGACTGTGGAAAAATACGGTTTCATAAGCTGAAGTTACTGTTGTGTTTCAACTGCATTATTTTAATGTGTAACAGGGAAAAGTAAGTGTTGAAGGAAGAGACGCATGTGCTAGTGAAAAAGGAATTTGTTAGCCTGATTCCTCCAGGCTAGGAGTGAGTTGTTGCTAGGGAAAGTTTGCTGATAAATGAAATGTCCAAGGTCAGAAAACACGATCCTTAGAGCAGGTGGGTAATGTAAAATAAGGTGTTCATGTGAAGTCCAAGGTGAGTATCATGAAGAATGAGAACATTTCTAAAGCTGATTTGCTACAATTACTGTAAACGTACATGGCTGAATTGATAAGCAAATGTAGACAAGATGCAGTTTCCTTTGTTCATTGGGACTGGTTTATGCATTTTTATGAAGATAGTCTCCCAGTGCTATAAAAATAAAATTTCTGTTTGCTCATCCTGAAGTGTTATTCCTGACTGAAGTCAAATAAGGTAAATTCTTAAAGTTATTTATTTATTACTCTAACAGTATGTATGAATGGGAAAGACTAGCCCCTGGATTTACTGATCTTCCATGCAGGACTAGTCTAGTCCTGCACGGACGCAGCCGCTTAGGAGCAGGACGGTAGTGCGCCATGCATATTAATAAAGGCATGCTGCCCGAACTCCTAGGCATACATGAAGCGTGTATGAGTGCAGGGGGCATGTCTGAGAGCAGAGCTCTCAAATAAACACGCCCCTGCAAAGTAGAACAGCAGAAAGTGGAAATAAATGAGTGAGGCCGCTCATAGGTATCTGCATATCCCCAACAACAATCCCCCATGTGTACAACAGCAACAGTACATATAAATAAACCAAAGAAAACCCATTATATTTATCTTAAATCTGAGTACAGCTAACCATAGGTGTGCAGGTGTGCTCATCCCTTAGCTATGGGTAAAGCAGCTTAAAAGGCCGAAGAGGATAACAAGGAAGATATATGCAAATGAAGCAGCACAGCAAGAGTGTAGTGGCAGGGCGTCTGTCTAATGAGCAGGCATTCCCTTTTCGAGTCCCACTGCAGCACATACCATTCTCCATGTGAAATCTGTATATGAACATTTATTTTCTCATATATTTCCTGTATAACCTACTAAATAACATTATGTTTGAACTGGACGACTGTATTAATAAGGCACTAGTAAGCAGGTTTAAGCACGAATAAGCAGTAGTAAGCATATATAAGTACTAGTAAGTGTGTTTAAGTGCGTTTGCATGGGGGTAAGCATTACCAACACAGATTAAGCAAAGTAGAAGCTAATTGAGTGTTAGAAACCGGAGGTTAGCAGTGCTTAGCTCCATGCAAACCTGCACACACCTGCGTACAACTGCTTTAATGTGCCGGAAACACTCTGTACCAAATGGCCCATGTTCTGCCCAGCAACAAAATAAACAGCTCCTGCAAGGCTCGAACAAAGGACCCTGCACACCATAGACAAAGGGAATTACCATTAAGCTATGACAGTTACAAACAAAGTTGACGTTGTCAGAAACATATCATCCAGTCCAGCCATGCAACAGCACAGAGAATGTAGAACTACAGCTAGATGGACGTGTGTGTGCAAATATATTACTATCTAAATGGATACAACATATGTATAGATGTAGTCACACACACACACACACACACACACACACATATATATATAAATATATATATATATATATATATAGTATATATATATATATATATATATATATATATATATATATATATATATATATATATATATATCTATATCTATATAAAACTATCCACACACACACACACACACACACACACACACACACACACACACACACACACACATATATATATATATATATATATATATATATATATATATATATATATATATATACATACATACATATGCAAATATATGAACAGATATACATACAAATGCCGAAAACTACAAATATATATGTCAACATCCATACGTCCACATATACACAGCAAGTTACACATATGCACACAGAGAAATGTCCCCATAGGTATATACTGACATAGTTAGAAATATGTAAGCAAATATATACACCCACAGAGGTATATATGGCCAGACATCTGTAGATAGCAATGGTAGATTAACAGACACATACATGTCCACATGCACAGTGAAAGACCTTGACAGGCCCCAAACAATATACGTCACATATGAATTGGCATACCCCCCCACCCAGACAAACATGTCTGCCCTGCAAAACACTACCAAGCTCAATATAATGTATGTGTGTCATTGAAATAGGGACTTAAATTAGCTCTCGGTCATGTTCCACATGTTGACATCACATTCCCCTCTCCCCCACCCACTAGGCGGCCTAAGCAGTACAGGCCCATCCACAAGCCATACATTCATTACCCACAGTTCCGCTTCCCCCCCACCCACTGCACACACGCAGCCACCATCTCAGCCCTGGTTACCAGCCCATAGCTACCACACCACTACACATTACCCCCTCCACACTCCCCCCTCGGGACCCATCTCTTATGTTGTCTCGACCCAAATATCCTAGGTCTGGCACATGCAGTAGTCCATGCACATAGCCATGGGTGCCTATGTAACTCTGGGTGTAGACAAAAGTTGTATACCCAATGTTCAGGCTGTCCCACATGGGATGAATGATTACCTGCTACTAACAACAGATTTCATGTGTGACTCTGTGTTCACTAATGGATTTAGTTGTAGGTATCGCAAAGCATATGTGGCACACAAGGTTGGCTGGTATGCACACAAAACAGTACCCAGCAATAACAGGCAACATGACAGGATATGTAGCTAAATATGTAGAGGTATGTGTGTAAATATATACCCATAACTACATGGAGATATATCTCTCCCTCTCTGTACTACAAATGTATACATACATAGACAGACATATATAAATGCCCACATATAGATATATACATATGCATATATATACGTGTGTGTAAATATACACAGATATATAGCTAGGATATGATACAGCTGTTAAGAATTACATATGTTCACAGGCCGTGCCAATGGGGGTGAGGGGCCCAATCAACAAACGTGTAACATGTGGCATCAACCCCCCCCCTCCCCAGCTAGACAGGTGAAACATACAAACACACAATAAAAGTAAACAAACCACTGCTTCCCAGACTACAGGCAGGATACTACCAGTGGGAGAGACCTGCCAAGCCTAATCTTGAAAAAAGACAAGAATGCCCCTTGCGGGACAAGCCAAAAGTGTTATGGCTCTTTGGCCTTCCAGCCATTACACAGATAACCTACGGCAGGGCATGCATGTACCCAGACTATAAGGTTGGGGAAGTATGATGACCCATGGGGCGAGACAATGTACGTGATGGGTCCAGAGAAGTGGGGAGTGGGCAGTGTGTACTGGTGTGTTCAGACCCGACCTGCACCCAGAGTAAGGAAGAGTGCTGAAGAGAAGGTGCGGGTGGGGAACTATGGGTATGCAATTATGGGCCTAGGCATGCAGGTGTTGGCTGGAGCAGTTCTATGTGGATCACCCCAGGGATGTAAGCAATAGTGTGCATTGGGCAGAGCCAACATCTAATGAGCAGCTATGCCCGGTAAGAGTCCCACAGCAGTAAAGTCTAGTTTACATGGCAAAGGACGGTATAACCAGATGTGTTGTTACAAACCCACTAAATGTCACCAAAGAACACATGGTTGCAACACCCCACTGTAGGCATGTAAGCCGAACTAATTGGCATCACAAGGTATTATTGCTGTCCTCACCCCCACCCAGGGGTGTGAGTGTCCAAACCTACCCCCAAATGCAAGGTATATGCACAGCTGTTGATGTTGAAGAAATGGCCAGCTGTGGACCTTCCCATCAGCCTTCCTGCACATCCCTGGACATGTCCCCTACTATCAGCCCCTCTGTGTGGCCCAATAACACCACTTACCTATCGACCAATGTTTCATTACTAGTAATGTTCACAGTCACAAATAGGTGACACCCTCCACACAACTATATTGGCAGAATCTAGAACCCCCAACCCAGGTGTATTACCGCAGCTGTCCCAGACGACACATGTAAATAACACATGAAGGGAAAACTCAAGCACACTTGGATCACCACCTGCGCACCACCTGGCGAAGTCCACTCCCCCAACTAACACTCCATACCCCTACACCAACTACTGACACCGACACCTCCTGTCCTGCCACGCATACATATCCCAACACCCTGCAAACCTGCACTACTGCTCCCCCACCAATCAGTCGAACGGCCTATACAGTTAAAATGTCCCCCCTCCACCTACCCACTTACACCTTCATTATTCACATCTACTCTAAAACACAGATATGGCATAACTAAACCTAACCCGAATACCTGAGTGTAATCTATCCAGAACTGCTAAACTGGAATCCCACTTCACCTTACACTGACCTTTGGCAACAGTCATATCTGACATGTACACCTGACTTAAGCATGTATAATACTGACATGTTCATGAAGTAGCACGAGAGTATGTGGCAGCAAGTGGGAGTATGCCTGTTTGGGTGGCGGTAAGCAATGCCCACACGGATTAGGCAATGTGGAGGCCAACCCAGTGTAAGATGCCATAACCGGAGGTCAGCAAGTCTGAGCCTCGCGCACACCAGCGCATACCCGCCTACACTTCCCCAGCAGTGCCTTAGGCACACTGTAGCCAACAGCCCTCATCATGGCCAGTAATAAAATAATAAGCACTCCCAGATTCCCACCCCCCCACCCTTCACATTACAGTCCAAGTGAGTTACTACAAAGGCATGGCAGACATACAATCAGCTGCTATCACAAACATATCATCCAGCACAGTCAGTCAACAGTATAGGAAATGTATGTAAGTATGTAGATTAATACCAGCAGACATGTGCACATTGCTCAATCACAGTATTCCGAGCAGTCTATGAGTATCAATGAACAGTGCCTGTCCACACATACTGTGAGGACAGTAATCTTGTATAATACTAAAGAGAGGAACGGAAAATGGGGCATGCCGTTGCGACGGGCTTCATCCGCGGAACTGGGAGATGAGGCTGGTCTGGTGTGTGAGCAAACTGCTTCTTCTCAAACCCCTGGCAGGATGCTACCAGTGGCAGAAACAGTGTAGACCAGCAAAGTGTACTCATGACACAACAACAGGTCTGTCTCTGGTGGGACGAACCAGACTTTGTGGGTCACAAAGATGTTTCCACCAGTATCGGAGGAGGATCAAGGGAAAGCTCGAACGTACATGGACTAAACGGATGAAGAGGCTGCAGAAGGTTTCATCGAGACAGTAAAATAGAGGAGTACTGAGATGTGCCGAGAAGGAAATGTGTGGAGGTGTGGTATGGCAGGGCTAGCAACTGGAGAATGGATGGATGCTGTGTATGTGGAGCTCGGAAGATGGGGAAAGGGACCATGGGTATGACATTATGGTAGAAATATGAAAATTAAGCAGAACTGCAATAGTGTAGTGGGCAGAGCATCTGCCTAATGCACACGCATTCCTGGTTCGAGTCCCACTGCAGCACATTCTATTTTCCATGTGAAATCTGTATATCAACATCGTTTTGCTGTATAACCTACTAAATGACATTTATACTTGAACAGGAGTACTGCATTACACATAGACCCACTCACAATTCAAAGGACATGAGATGACACACAGGTATGTATACACAGACAACCTTTATTGGTGTATTATACAATAATGTATGCCATTACTTACAGCACATAGATCTGGACTTATTTAGTCAGTGAGGAATGCAAGGCCCACACAAAACAGTAGATGCAGACAGTGCGGATATATAACATACTATGCTGTCCAGGCCAAGCCCATCAATTCGTACAACTGTAGACAAACGATTTGCCGTCAAGATAGGTAACAATAAACAATAACAAATGTAGTTCAGCAGCCACTAGTTACACCCTGTAGTCAAGGCCTAGGGGGACATTTATTACCTGTGGTAATGTCTATGTGTCTGTCACATGTATGGACCCTGACCAACAAATGTCGTGGGAGTCCACAATATGACTGGGATGATAGCAGGAATGTTAGCAGTAAATAATGATAGGCCATTACCGAACAACCCCTAACCGTATCACAGCAGGACAAAGCCAGCCATATATATGGAGGACAGAGGCAGGAACATAGGGCCATACTCGTAATATTGCTGTTACACACCCTGTAAATTGCTGGTGTTACAGGATTCATTGCAACATACCCTTATGCAGGAATAACACATCAGGAACACAAATGGATGTAGCCATGTACTGATAGCATGCAACAGACAGATTGCCAGGGATATATCTAGGACAATACATGTGTGGCAAACAGGCAAAAGCAAACAGACAATCCACTGGCCATCATGTGGATAGGCCCACTGTTTAGAGCTATGCAGACAGACTGTATTCCATCCTAAACTACTATGTACATGCAAACACTGCAAGACCAACAATATACAATACACATAACAACATTACTCACTCTGTTTGTAGGTCTGGAACCTCTTACGATTGTGTAGTTGCCCTGTGTTTGCAAGCCCTGCTGTAATAGGTACTGCAAACTGCTTTCTGTAACACTACTGTCCACATACAGGAAGGATGTCCTCCATACTGGAAAGGTGAAGAGACAATGCCCACATGAGTCAGCAATATATAGTACTGGGTTGCCATGACAATGGTTAACTGAATCACTACACAGCAGACTGCAAGCAGTCAGCAACTGTTGCACACTGATTGGTGCAGAGCCCATTGCCTGATCATGTGCATCTCCTACAAAAGCCATGCTGCAATCCATTCAAACCAACTCAATTGCTCTACTGGAGAGAAAGAGAGAGACAGAGAGAGAGAGAGGGAGAAAAAAAGAAAAGATAGAATGATACTCACAAACAGTGGGAATAAAAACCTACAAGCCAAAACCGGGAAGGCATCACACCCATCCAAAAAAAAAAATGGTATGTAAAACATAACTGTATGTAATTTAATGTAGTATGTAGTATAGATTAATAGGATATATGATGTTGAATGTTTGATATGTGCCATCTGTAGTTGTCCCTGTAATGATGTTCTGCTGAACAACTGCTCTGGACAATACTGTCTGTCCCTGTAAGCAGTGGGACATACACGCCAACTGTGCAGATCAGCAATGAATGACAAAGATGTCAGCCATAATATCTGTGTATGTTATGTTAGTGTGGACAACAGCTGGTGGTGGAAGTACTGCCGTCATGATAGACACATGGGTGTCAGAGCACACCACTTGCAGGACAGTCATGTTAATGTGTAATGTAGCATGTACAAATGCCGTAGGTGTGTAATAGACGTACCAGCAATCTCACACCACATATACCACCCTAATGTTAATCTGTATTCACATGTGGCACCTGTCTGTGTTGCAGCAAGGCGGAATAGTGCAGCTATGAATGAAAGACAGTTACGGAATGCGGACCAGATGTCTGTATGCACTCCACATATCTGTGTGATACAGAATGTGACATGTATGTGTACAGATACACAGACACTCATATAGACATAGGTATATCAACAACGTACAACATATATCTACACATATATGTACATAGATGTATATTTATACATATATATATATATATATATATATATATATATATATATATATATATATATAAATGGCACTGACAATGGCATGCAGGTGAAATAGTCTGTAAGACGCCAGCAAAGATAAGTGTTCCCACAGGGAGCATGGCTACAAACACATAGCACAAAGCTTGGCACATACACATAGCACAAAGCTTGGTACAATACAACACATGTCCCAATGGTAGGTAAGCAGCTGACATAATAATTGCAGTCTGTGAATGGTTTGTTGTGGCTGATATGGTGGGGGAGCCAAATATGTGTATTAAGAACTATGGTAACCCTGCTGTATGGGGGGTTCAGACCTGTTTCCATCTTTATGTCTTCCAGGAAACATGTCACATAGTCGTCTTCCCACATACAGCACCGCTGAGACAGAGCTTATTATCGACCACCTGGTACAGCACTATGAACTGCTCTTAGGGAAGACAGCCCACGACCAGCAGGAGAGGACCGCCCTGTGGAACGAGTTAGTCCACAGGGTCAATGATGTTGGACTGCATAACCGCAGTTATAAGCAGGTCCGGCATCATTGCACTGACCTGCTTCGCCATGTATGTTGGCGTGCAGCTGCCGTAAGGGGGGACCACCTCACAACAGGGGGGGCAACCCACCCATCCACCCCTAACCCGTGTGGAGGTATCATATACATAGCCTTGTGGCACCTGGCCGCCTGCAGCAACAACATCTGGCAGGACACATTTTGGAGGTGGGTTCCAACGACACACCAGCTGAGGAGTGTGCAGGTAAGGCCCCAGGGCACATCGGTGCACCACTCTTGTGTATGCATCTGCATCTGTACAGGTACATCATACAAATCTGAGATATCATATTCATAGTCTGCTGCTGTGTAGTAGTAATAAACAGTTGTGTATACACTGTAATATTATGTAATTCTACTGTTGATGTAACATAATACTGCACTCACCTTTTATGAATGCCACAGCTGTGGCCACTGACATCAACTTTCTCACATTCATATGTAGGTCCCTCCAGGATACCACTGTGGCAGCAGCCTGTAGCCGGTGAGTATGGTTCGTGTTCATGCATAATGATAAACTGGGCATGTAATAGCTATGGGATATCCCATGCACACGTCTAACACACCTACCCATACTGCATGCTGTACACATTCATGTTTTGTTGCTGTGAAATGCACTGCATCACAGTAGAGACCATGCTGGGGTATTGGAAGGGTACAACAGACACAAGATAACTAACATCCTGTCAATGTGCAATGTGTCCACAGGGATGTGAAGTGTGGCAGGACACACAGCCTACAGTAGGGACATGTGTGACTCAACACCACCATGGCTGCAGCTGCACACAATCAGGTTAAGTAAATGTTGCAGATGTAACCCTGACCCCACAGCACTCATGATAGCAGTGTGTGCACTCCAAGGGATGTGCACATGAGTAGACCTTGAAAACATGCAGAGGTCTGGGACATGTGTAGGGCACCCCCCACATCCATGGTAAGGTCCGCTGGTTGCCAGTGTAATAGTCTTGTATTGGTCATACATGCACTGCTGATGTTGTATTCTGTAATGCATACGTCAGGCATCCACAACTGATAGCTGTTCACATATCATCCCAGGTATGAGTTGCTATAACACATAAGGGCTGTGAGCATTGGAGCTGACATTACCGACACAGTACTACAGATGCATCAATGGTTTCTACACCTGCGAGGTATGGTGCACAGTACAAGGCAGGGTGCAGAACAGGTCCACAGTAACACTTTGTACATGGGTGCAGTGTTAATATGGGAAAGGGCCATCACCTACTAGCACAGCCCAAGCCTCACATGCATGTATACTGCCGCTAGCATGAAGTCACTATAGTTGCACTGCATGCTGTTGAGCACCATATGTAATGCATGTTGACAGAAGGGTAATGGGAGGACTGTGTGTACATATGTTGTGCAAATCCACATGTAGGAGTGTGGTGTGTGTGTGTGTGTGTGCGTGTGTGTGTGTGTGTGTGTGTGTGTGTGTGTGTGTGTGTGTGTGTGTGTGTGTGTGTGTGTGTCCATATATGCACAGGCGATAGTGGGATTGACCACATGGCAGTACTTCCCCTTGGGATTGTGCTGTACATGGAGTGAGATATGGGACATCAGGACAACCTGTCAGGTATGTGAACACAGGACAGCTGATAGCATAACAAGGTCTGTAGCATGGAGCATGCACTGGGAGGTGAAGTACATACCAGGTATACACATCATATTGCCAGCAGTAGATAGGTAACTGGCTACCCACATATGCAGCATTACAAATGCAATGGGGAATTACCACAGCACATCAGTGAGTGTATCCAGGTAGTACTGTTGTCCCCATGATGGGTTGCTTGTGCAGCAGATGTGGCATGGACTGATCAAGACTGTAGTATGAGGCTCTGGTGTGTGACATATGTAGTGAATGTAGCTGCCCCAACCATATAGGGGCCTTGTACACCATTACTGCCCAAACACAGGGTAATACAGGGTGAAAGAAGTGAGGCCATGTACAACCTACTCCACCCAAGTCAGGGAGATGATGGAGTAACAGGTCAGGTGTTGTAACCACATGTGTAGGCATGGAGAGGAATGACATGTTAATGGGCAGTACTGATGCATGTATATTAGCAAGTGCCATGCAGGATGGGGAACATATGTAACTGACTGTGGGACTGTCTGTAAACCCAGGGAAAGTGAGATAATAAGGTGGCTGTCAGTGTGAGTGTGTGTACTGTTGTGCAATGCTGTACAGGTCTTAACGTGTGTATTTATTTCCCCCACAGGTGGTGAGGGGGGGACAGGGTCTCTCCTGCATGCAAACTGAGGTAGGTGTCCCTACAGACACCGATGATGATGATGATGGTACAGGTGAGGCACAGGTAGGGTTGTCAGAGGCCAACAATGCACCAACATGTGTCATCACCCTCCTCACCACCCCAAGTCCACACATAGTTACAGTGCCCCTACAAACCCCATCACATGTGGCCATAGCAGAGGGACAGTTGGTGCTTGGTGGCAATGACCAGGAAAGTGTGGTGTCCATACCAACTGTGTCAGTTCACAGTCAGCTTAGCCAGATGTCCAGAAGGCCACCACATCAGCAGATGTACCGTGGTGCTCGTGGGAGGACTGCAGGTCATCATGCTCCTGGTAGAGGGAGCACAACTGATACCACCAGGAGCATGTGTCAGGCCATAATGGAGGCACAGGCACGTATGGAAATGCACACCAGACAGGGCCTGAGGCTGCAGAGGTCTGCTTTTGCAGCTGTAAGTGGCAACCTCCATGAAATCACTGGTGCCTTCTGTGAATATACTGACGTCATGAACAGACAGTGGGGTGACATGGTTGGCCTCCTTGACCGTGGTATGTCTGTGCCAGAACATGTGGTGGGAGTTGTCTGACAGCCGTGTGGCTGTAGGCCAGAGACACCAGCAGCTGGCGGTCAACGTGGATGTGCCAGGATGCCCAGCCGCTCCCATAGTGGCAGTACCAGCTCCAGCACACCACTAGGGCTGCTGTCCACACCACAGCAGGCCTCATGCACGTGGCCCTGGCCAGTCCCAGGTGGGACATGGTCCAAGCGGACATATGTCATCATCAGGGGAGACTAGCACTTCAAGGTCTGTACCTGCACATGCCCATTGAACCCCTGGCAAGCACAGTCAGCGTGTCCATGGCTGGAGGCAGTGAACTGCACACCCTGCCAGGTATGGTCTGCAGCTGTCCAACATCACCCATATAGGGCAGCCACATGGCAGAACTGTGTGCATGCATGCCCACACACTATGCAACCACATCTAGGGTGACCCTATACCGACACCCACCACATCACCACGCCCCAATCAATGAACCACACCCCTCACCCACACACATGGTGACACATGTTTGGACCACCCTTGGCCTCTGGCACACCAGCAACACACCCTGTGCATATGATGATACCTGTGCAACATCCCTGTCATCCATAACATTGATGCAGGAACAGGCTAATATGGTTCTGATGCACATGGTGACTGTGACAGAGTGCCGCAATGTACTGGAGTGTAGAATGTAGTCAAGGGTAATGTGTACTGCATAGATGGTAGTGTAGGCATGCAGCTAAGATGACTTTCACACACCCTGTGCATATAATGATACCTGTGCCACATCCCTGTCATCCATAACATCGATGCAGGGACAGGCTAACATGGTTCTGATGCACATGGTGACTGTGACAGAGTGCCACAATGTACTGCAGTGTAGAATGTAGTCAGGGGTAATGTGTACTGCATACATTTCAGGTAGTGTAGCCATGCAGCTATGATGCATCTCAGTTGTTGGTAACACCAATTGTTATCCCCATACTGTCATCCATTTGTGGTGTAGGCATACATGTGTCAGCAGGAGGATGGTCTGCAGTCATATTCCACAAGGGTATGTTAGTGTGGTGACACCATGGCCATGACATATCTGGTGTGAAGTTGCACACATGCTACAGATATGTATAACATTTATTGGCCGTGCAAAATTGACCAGTGGCCTGCTGGTACAGGTATAATCTGCACCCTTATGTCAACCCATACACATACACACACATCCTTACTTGGCGACACTGTGTCTAGACCCCTACCCAGGTATGTAGTGCCACTGAACTGTGTGGCTGTCATTGCATACACAACACCATCTGTAGAGTGAGGTGTGTACCAGATCACATGTTACATGCAGACCATCCACAGACACGTACAATATAGTAATGGGGGATGTAATGTTTGTATATGGAGAATACATAGTGTGTCATACCATCATATACACATTGACACATAACAGGTAGACACACATAGAGACCTGGTTGTATAGTTGCTAACTAACTAGTCCATGTGTCCAATATGTTACAGGTAGGCTGCACACAGCACATGTGTAACTGCGCTGTAACCTGTTATGTTATCTGTATTGCTGATGGTGACATTGGCCACCTGAGAGTGGTATGTGGGCCATATACCAGGTGTACCATGGTGTAAAGACAGTGTACACAGCATCCACATCCCTCACTGGATATTGCACACACTGGAACCCATCTTAATACTCTGATATACCCATTATCACACATTGGCCACAACACCAAAACAACCCATTGCATATCACAACAGTGGTACCACAGGGATATGCATATGATGCACACGCCACAGGCATAGTAGGGTGTTGCACTGCATTGCCACACCTATGGGTGACAACAACAATATCCATACTACTCTGTGGCAATGTGCATTGTAATAGGATTATGTGGAATTGGAATGGTGTACCCTACAGATATGCACACATGCACACATAGACACACGTGGCAGACCTTAATGGGATTCCCATGCCTACCGACCCACTAGTACATAACTGTTGTGCTGTTACTACAAGGCACATGTAGCTGTTAGGGAGAGGACTGTAACAGGCTACATGTTACGTTAATGGGTTGAGAGGCACCACACACTATACGAGTTGTACAAATAGGCATCCCCCCAACCAAACACGTCCACCCTGCAATACACTGCAAAGTGCTGGAGATCCCATAACCAGGGCTTGTGACAACATGGGCACATGATGTTACCTGTTCTGCATCCCACCTGTATGATGTCAGGCTGGTATTGGTAACATATCATGGAGTACAGTCTGGCTCCCATGGGTAATGTATTATGTGAAAGCCATCAACATTCCCAGGATACAGCTACACAGACACAGATATGCAGATACAGGTATATATATATATATATATATATATATATATATATATATATATATATATATGTATATACATGCGACTACACATACACATGCAGTTATATTTACAGTAAAACACATAAGTGGATGGTGCACACAATATGGTAACATATCATGGAGTACAGTCTGGCTCCCATGGGTAATGTATTATGTGAAAGCCATCAACATTCCCAGGATACAGCTACACAGACACAGGTATGCAGATATATATATATATATATATATATATATATATATATATATATATATATATATATATATATATATATATATATATATATATATAAAAAAAAAAATATATATATATATATATATATATATATATATATATATATACATGTGACTACACATACACACGCAGTTACATTTACAGTAAAACACATAAGTGGATGGTGCACACAATATGGAACAGCCACTATGCCTATAGTTGACCCCTGAATGACTGGACACTGTATGTGCCACCCATACAAATGACAATCGTTGCCTGTAACATACACCCACAGAGAGGTCATAGGTAAAACAACACCCACAGGTTTGCAGACATGGAAACCTTTAATCGTGTACTATTACAGTTCTACATGCCATGCCATATAGCTGTTCAGACACTGACAACTATATCAACGGAGTGATGCTACAGCAGACCAGTTACAGTCATACAGTAGTCTGGAAAGGCTCACAGCTGTTGCTGTCCAGGCCAAGCCATTCACATTGTACAATAGGAAAGACACACTGGGCCACAGGATACCTAAGAATCAACAGTATGTAATCCAGGTGTGTAGTTCAGCACCCTCTATCTACACATGGTACAAACTCAGTAGGTGGTATAGACATCATATGGCCACATGGGTTGTAACTGCTACATAACATGGCATAACTGACACCATCATGAGCACACCAACAAACAGGACAGTTTGTATGGCAGGGGGCAGTAGTCCTGCATTACCCAGATCCATGTCAGTAATGTATATATAGGTGAAGTATATGGTACTGTACATCCCGATACCTTAAGGCAGCTCAGCCCTGATACCCCCACATTTTGTAGCAGCCTAGGTCATTTATGGTACTCCCCCCCTAGACTCAATAATACAGGGCCATATACCACTGTTACATACACTGGGCTCTGCTGTGCATAAGGGCACACATGTATTGTGTAGTTGACGCCCACACATATACGGCCCCAGCCCCACCATATGTGTGGGGGTTACAATGGCAGTGGACTGATGGCAGCACTGGCAGTGTGTTATACTCCCAGCCCACTATGGATCAACCACCGACATCATGACATATGTGCAAAGCTTGGTATGTAGGTGAAGGACAGAGGCTGGAATAGAGGCACATATGTGGACAACTGTTGCCATACACTACGCAAGGTGCTGGTGTTACAGGATAGTCTGTAACATACCCTTAATCAGGGAATTGTTGGTAGAGACAGTCATGGATGTAGCCATATACCGGTAACATGCAACACACACTACCAGTGTAATATCTGACACAAGACCTGTGTGGTGGACAGACAAGACATGATAGGCACAGCTCTGGTCAGCATGAGGATAGGCCCACAGTTGTGTGCTATTTAGACGGATTGCATTCCATGGCAAACTAGTATGTACTCCCACACCCTGTAACACCAGTACTTTACAAAGCATAACACAATTCTACTTGCAGTCTGTCTGTAGTTCTTGATCCTCCTACAAATATGTAGCTGCCCTGAGTGTGCCAGTTCTCCTGTAAGGGGTATTGCTACATGCTGTCAGTAGTACTGCTGCCCACACACAGGACGGATGCCCATCACACAGGAGATGTAATGGAACCATGCACACATGATGTGGGAATCTATAGTAGGTGGTTGTCATGACAGTGTTAATTGGGTGTAGTACACATGTGTAATCATGTATATCTGGCTATCTGGATAGGTATATGTACATATATTCCCACCAAATGTCCTGGACATGAAGTGTAAGCCATCCCCAGCCCATATGTTCCCAATGTCATAGTTGCAGGGGATGTCAGATATGTATAGCAGGTATACTAGTAGACTGTTACTACTGTCATTGGGATTGTCTTCACAGACATGGTGTGTGTGGGAGGTCACATCTGCTTATAACATGTGTGCCATTGGTGACTGAAAGACATCCAAAGGACATCATTGTACAGTACCGCTGCTAGCACGGAATGCCACTGTGGACTGCAGCAGAGATATTGGCCAATATATGTGGAGGGTCAGACACAGTCTGTACAGTCTACAGGTATATATATATATATATATATATATATATATATATATATATATATATATATATATGCCCTTAGTGCTACACATGTGTACCATGCCTGACAATATGGATGTGGACGGCCATGTAGATGGGTATAGCACATAATGACTGGTATATGATGTCCACCATAGGTCATGCATTCACACACCCCTGCCTGGCCTGTAACGGTATGACTGCTGGTACAGGGGAGCCATGGCCACATACTAGGTTCATAGGTTCATAGGTAGGTACTAGGCTATTGGCCCTAGGGCATGATTAAGCCTAGCCAACATGTTACGGCTTTCACCTCCCATGTGGTTTAGTTACCTGCGCCTCTGTCAAGCAGGGCCACAGAAGTGATTTCCGGGGTGAATTTCCTGTTTCCCATCCCCTCATCAAGATTGTTCATGAAGAGCGCTAATGAGGAGCTCTGCCTCACCTGTATGGGGACCTTATTCCAGAGCAAGGGAAGTCTCTGGGACACGAATCTGTCCTCCAATAAGTCCTGTTTATTGTTGAGGTCAGGTTTAGGTCCCTTGAGTGTGTAGCTCTGGTGGATTGGGTTTTCTTTAGGTGGAGCATTTCCAGCAATTCTGGGTTTGACATAGCCTTGTATGTCAGGCAGAGGTCACCTCAGAGTAGTCGGTATGCAACCATGTACAGTTTGAGTTTTTTAGCCTCATGGCATAGGGCAACTGTTTAAAGCCCGTTATCCTCTTTGTGAGGTATTTTTGAGGCCTCTCCAGTTGTTGCAGGTGTCTTGTAAGGTACATCCTGAATGGGGCATTATATTCAATAATGGGTCTAATGAGTGATGAGTAGTGGGGGACAATAACTTCCTTTTTCCTTGATGCAAACCCCTTTGTGATAAGGTGGGCCATGTAGAAGGATTTTCTAACCACTTTAATGATATGTTGTCGAAGGAGAGGTTACTATCCACCTGAGTCCCTAGGTCTTTTATTCACACTCTCTGTGTTAGGGCTGCCACCTATGTTGTAATTCATGGGTATTTGTTTTTTCTCAAAAGGGATGACAATGCACTTTTTGGCATTTAGCTTGTGGCCATGATTTTTACACCACATATCTGTATCAGTGAGACCCTGTTGGAGGGTGTCTATGCCAGTAGGAGTCTCAATTATGGCACCCAGTTTGCAGTTGTCTGTGAACACTGTTAGCCATAGTCCCTCCGTGTTTGCTTGTACCTCAGAGAAGTAGCTACCAAACAGGAGGGGTCCCAAGGCTGAGCCCTGTGGTACTCCACTTGTCACTGGTTTGGAGTTGGATCTGGCATTTCTTATTCTCACTGAATGGCTTTTATCTTTGAGCTAGTTAGCAACCCATCTTGTAATGTAGGGGTTTATATTTAGGTTGGTGAGTTTGTCTATAATTCCCGAATGGGGGATGGTATCGTAGGCCTCTGCAAGGTCAAGGTATGCTGTGTGGACCACCTTTCCCTCATCTATTGCTTTAGTAACTACCTTGAAGAAGTCAACCAGGTTTAGGAGACATGATCTTCTCTTTATGAACCCAAACTGGGTAGGGTCTAGGGTTTGTAGGTTCCCAATGTCGTTGTTTGTTAGTTCCATGATGATATGCTCCATGGCCTTGCTGATGAGGCTCATCAGACTGATGGGGCAGTAGTTCCTGGAGTCAGTGGTGGCACCTCCCTTGTGGAGTGGGATAACTGTTGCCGTACACCACTCAGTGGGCACATAGCCTGTGATGAGGCTGTGGTTGAACATGGTATTAAGGTGAGGGATTGATTAGTTTTGGAGTTCATGTAACACACAGCCTGGGATGCTGTCTGGACCTATGGATGCTGTGTTTTTTGCTTTGGAGAGTGCTGTTTTCACCTGGATGTCTGTGAGTTTAGGGGCAGCACAGTCTTCTGGTATGGATATGGGCCCTTTAGGGGGTGAGGGTGGGGTAATATTTGCACTGAACCTATCTGCCAATATGTTGGCGATATCAGTTGGTTCCTTGAATTTAGAACCATTATGCTGTAGCTCAGAGCAGATCTGAGAGTTGCTATTTAGGTTCTTGACACAGCTAAAAAATGCTTTGTGGTTGTCTTTGGTGTCTGTTGCGATTTTACTTTCAAAGGTGACCTTAGAGAATTTTATAAGGGTTCTTAGCTTTGGTCAGGGAGCACCTCCATTCCTGGGTTTTTACTCTTTTTTGTAATAATTTCTTCCTTCTATTATAGAGCTTATTTATGGCCGGGGTGCGCCAGACTGGTTTCCTCTTTTTGGAGGAGTGGGTCTTAGTCTTGTTTGGGATAGCATGGTTCATGCACTCATGTAAGTGCTTGTAGAGTGCTTTTGTGTAGGATACAGCAGATTCAATCATATTGACATTCTGCATGGGAGTAACAATGTTTGCCACCTCCGTCTTCAGTAGCATAAAGTTTGCTTTGGAGAAGTTTTTCACCATTGTTTCCTTGGGGGGATGAGGGTGGTAAGTGGATATCTAAGGTGATGAGTTTATGGTCTGATCTGACCAATGAGGAATTTACCTCAGGTGTGGAGCACTTATCCCCCATGTTGGTAATGACCAAGTCCAGTATGTTGTTCCCTCTTGTGGGGGCGTTTATAAGCTGGTCCAGGGCATTTGAGTTAATATATTCCAGGAAGCGCTGAGCAAAGGTATTAGTGCTTCCATAGTTTTCCCAGTTGATGTTTGGGTAATTGAAATCATCTAGTATTAGGGTGTTTGGTTAGACCCTCATGTTTTCCAGTATCACAAGGAACGAGGAGTGAGTGTCCTGGGGCAGGGATGGTGATCTGTAGCAAGCTACAATCTGGATTGCAGTTTTGCCCATTGTCAGTTGCACTTGGATGATCTCTGAGGTATCATACTTTGCAACCAGTCTGGAGGTGTGGTTATCCTTGATGAATATAGATACACCTCCTCCCTTTGTATTTTGGTTTGGGTTTTGTGGCTGAAATGTGTGGTATGAGTTGTAATCTGGAATTGCTGGGGTGCTCTCTTGAACCTTGAACCAGGTCTCCATTACTGCACAGATATTGATGTTCTCCATTTTGAGGAGTGCCTCAAGAGAGTGCATTTTGAGGTTTAAACTCCTAGCGTTGAGCAGCATGACCCTCAGTTTTTTGTCACTAGTACTTGTTACAGTGGTGGGTTTGTCATTTGAGCCTTGCCTAAAAAAGGCACAATGGGGGTGGCAAGAGCCTTTGCCAGTATCCTGAATCCCAGGGGTGACAGGTGCAAGCCATCTCTGGCGAAGCATTGAGGCTTGTCAAGCATGTCATCCCAGGCAGACAGATACTGGATCCCCTCTGAATGACACCAAAAGCTTAGCCAATTGTTGAAATTTATCATGTTATCCTTGTACTGAGGTATCATTCTTGGTGAGGGTAAGATGCTACTCAGGGCTAGGGTCATACCTGCCTTGGTTACATAATCAGAGAGCTCTTCTATGTCCCTTTTCATGTAATCCAGGGAGGTACGTCTCAGGTCATTCACACCAACATGGACATTGACAGAGTCATATTTGTACTTGTTGTGGAGTGACCTGAGTGTCTGGGTAAGGTGGCGGATTCTGGCACCCAACAAGCAACTGACAGTGACCTTCTCTTTGTCCACCCTGGTGAATGGGACATCGGTGTGCCTGACTATGGAGTCACCTATTACAAGTGTGTTAGGTATGGTGTTTTGCCATAAGGGCTGCGATTGTACAGCACACTGGTTTTGGAGGTTATGTGTTGATTAAGGTGTGTTTGTGGGTGTAGGTTGCTTGCGTGTCTGCTTTGGAGGTCTCTTTTCTTTCCACAGATTTTTATTTAGAGCCTCCGAATATGTCTTTGTGTATCTAAGTGTGGGATTTGCAGTTGCTTGTTTGGTGGGTCTGTGTGTAGTAAGTGGGGTGTTGCAGGTTGGTACCTTCTCCTCATGACTGTCAATTTCAGTCGTGGCTGGAGAGAGCTTTGCCTCAAGTTTGACTGTGTAAGTGCATCTCTCGCAGATTTTGGTGTTGTGTGGTAGGAGGAGAGGGTTGTCTGTGTACATGAGGCAGTTGTGACATTGTCTCAGGATGCCCAGATTCATCAGGTGAACAGGAGAATACACTGGGAGCTGGCTCTTGGACATGTCTGAATGGGTTTAGAAACTTATTCTTGTTTACCTGTTGGGGGAAGAGTAATTAGACTGTTCCCTACAAACAACTGCTGGGGATTGAGCACTGTAGTTTGTTTCTGCTTCTGTCACTTTTTTGTAGAAAGTGCTAGACAGAAGGCGCTGATTTGAGTGCTGATTTGAGTGCTTGAGTGTAGGGGTTTACTATCTGTACAGATCAAGTGCAGGGTAAACTACAGCTGAATTGAGTGCTTAGAATGAGAGTAGGCTAGTTTCAAGAGAAAAATTGAAGTGCAGACTTTATGGCTCCGGGAAAGGTTTAACCCTAGCTAACCAGCGTGCAATTACAGCTTTTATAGCAGGAAGATCAAAAGAGATAGAGTTAGCACAAACTGGCCAATAAAACTACAATTTCTGAGTAGAAACTACTCCTCCAGAGACAGATAGGCAGCCCAAGGTTCACCACTCTCACTGATGAACAAAGAAACTTCCTTCCACCTTAGTAAGGTATGGGTAACACAGAAGCTAAAACACTACCCAGATGTCAGCAAAATCTGAAATCCGGATACAACTAGGTATAGAAAGGTGGGAAACTAGAGTAGAGAAAGTATTTTTTTTTTGTTTTTTAAGCAAAAATAGAGCAAATACAGTTAAAACAGTACTTTTAAACAGAAATAGGCTATTGCACTTGAATGTGTAGCCAAATACAGTAAAACAGCTAAATATACACTTGCAAATGATTTTAAAAAGTGCAGTCACAAAAAGGTGCAGTAAGATTTAAATGCATTAAAAGTTTCAGAAACGCTAAAAACAGATCGTTTAGGCGGAAATAAGATTAAAAATCAAACCAGCAGTCGCAAATCAGTGCAAAATCTCTCCTTTTTCTCTCTGCTGCTGTAGGGCTCTGCAGGACACCAGGTGGGATCTTGCTGAGGTGATACTAGCACAAAAACCACGCAATTACGGTTTTTATAGCAGGAAGATCAAAACAGATAGAATTATCCCAAGCTGGCCAATAAAACTACAATTTCTGAGTAGAAACCACTCCTCCAGAGACAGATAGGCAGCCCAAGGTTCACCACTCTCACTGATGAACAAAGAAACTTCCTTCCACCTTAGTAAGGTATGGGTAATACAGAAACTAAAACACTACCCAGAAGTCAGCAAAATCTGAAATCCGGATACAACTAGGTATAGAAAGGTGGGAAACTAGAGTAGAGAAAGTATTTTTTTTTTGTTTTTTAAGCAAAAATAGAGCAAATACAGTTAAAACAGTACTTTTAAACAGAAATAGGCTATTGCACTTGAATGTGTAGCCAAATACAGTAAAACAGCTAAATATACACTTGCAAATGATTTTAAAAAGTGCAGTCACAAAAAGGTGCAGTAAGATTTAAATGCATTAAAAGTTTCAGAAACGCTAAAAACAGAGCGTTTAGGCGGAAATAAGATTAAAAATCAAACCAGCAGTCGCAAATCAGTGCAAAATCTCTCCTTTTTCTCTCTGCTGCTGTAGGGCTCTGCAGGACACCAGGTGGGATCTTGCTGAGGTGATACTAGCACAAAAACCACGCAATTACGGTTTTTATAGCAGGAAGATCAAAACAGATAGAATTATCCCAAGCTGGCCAATAAAACTACAATTTCTGAGTAGAAACCACTCCTCCAGAGACAGATAGGCAGCCCAAGGTTCACCACTCTCACTGATGAACAAAGAAACTTCCTTCCACCTTAGTAAGGTATGGGTAATACAGAAACTAAAACACTACCCAGAAGTCAGCAAAATCTGAAATCCGGATACAACTAGGTATAGAAAGGTGGGAAACTAGAGTAGAGAAAGTATTTTTTTGTTTTTTTTTGTTTTTAAGCAAAAAATAGAGCAAATACAGTTAAAACAGTACTTTTTAAACAGAAAACGGCTATCGCACTTGAGTGTGTAGCTAAATACAGTAAAACAGCTAAATATATACTTGCAAACGATTTTAAAAAGTGCAGTCACAAAAAGGTGCAGTAAACAGATTTAAATGCTTTAAAAGTTTCAGAAACACTAAAAAAGGGGCGTTTAGGCAGAAATAACATTAAAAATCAAACCAGCAGTCGCAAATCAGTGCAAAGTCTCTCCTTTTTCTCTCTGCTGCTGTAGGGCTCTGCAGGACACTAGGTGGGATCTTGCTGAGGTGGCACTAGTGCAAAAAACACACAATTACATTTTTTATAACAGGAAGATCAAAAGAGATAGAATTAGCCCAAACTGGCCAATAAAACTACAATTTCTGAGTAGAAACCACTCCTCCAGAGACAGATAGGCAGCCCAAGGTTCACCACTCTCACTGATGAACAAAGAAACTTCCTTCCACCTTAGTAAGGTATGGGTAACACAGAAACTAAAACACTACCCAGAAGTCAGCAAAATCTGAAATCCGGATACAACTAAGTATAGAAAAGAGGGAAACTAGAGTAGAGAAAGTATTTTTTGTTTTTTTTTTTTGTTTTGTAAGCAAACATAGAGCAAATACAGTTAAAAAAGTACTTTTTAAACAGAAAACGGCTATCACACTTGAGTGTGTAGCCAAATACAGCAAAACAGCTAAATATTCACTTGCAAACGATTTTAAAAAGTGCAGTCACAAAAAGGTGCAGTAAACAGATTTAAATGCATTAAAAGTTTCAGAAATGCTAAAAACAGAGCGTTTAGGCAGAAATAAGATTAAAAATCAAACCAGCAGTCGCAAATTAGTGCAAAGTCCCTCCTTTTTCTCTCTGCTTCTGTGGGGCTCTGCAGGACACCAGGTGGGATCTTTCTAAGGCGATACTACACAATAGGTATTGACATACATCTGCACTGCATCCCACTGCCCTGTCTGACATACATGACTGTTAAGGGAGGGCTGGCTATGGGACATCTTTCTAGTATCTGCACATGACATCCCACTGGGTAGGTACACTCAGCTGCTAGGCATGTCACAATGCACTGTGCAGGCTGAAGGCAGACTGGCTCAACACTGGCCTACATCTCCTAAGGGGGAATGCACATGTACCTGCATATGAAGCAGGCTCAACAGGCATATCACAGCACAGGGTAAGATACACCTGTATGACAGTGCATATCCACAACCAATGTGAACACAGCCACTGTCAGATATGGTTAGCTAGCATGGTATTACAGTATATGGACTATGTGTTCTACACCATCCTCATATGTGCCATTCACAGACTGATCCTACATATACTGCCCTGCTACACAGTTTGGTCTGGTGGCTGTCTGTGGTATGGGACATGTGTGTTTATGGCCCTACAAACATGTATGCCACTACAGTGCCATATAGTGGGGCAGCATGTAACATCTGATAGTAGGGGAACTAGAACAATGTCATCTACCACAGTCTGTACGCAGGCTAAGGTACATATCAACATTACACACTCTGTCGACATTCACTATAGGTACACAGACCTCAGCACTGTACCACCATCCACAGAATGTGCAGGTAATGTCATGTAATGTAACCCCTACTGTACACAACATGTGTAGCAGTTGGATATATCAGTGGCTTGTTCTCAGATATGATGCCACAAATTATGGTGTACAGCACATATGCACCACCTCATGCATGACATATGTACAAAGGTTGACAGAAGTGTTGCTGGGAGCACATACAGAGGGCCAATATTGACATGTTGCTGTGATAACCACATACATTTACTGTTGTTATAGGGTTGTTGCAACATATGTCCTTTGAGGGATATGATGTCTGTGACTACCACAGCTTTCTCCATCTACTGACTGCAATCCTCACACTACCTTCAGCAGTCAACAGCTAGATGCTCCGTGGGTGACACATGTAACCATGGACACAACACTGGCCAGGCTGCAGATGACCCTGCAGATGAGGATTCCCCATAAACATGGAACTGACGTGGCAGGTATTGAGACATGTACAACAGCCATATCCACACAAACACTGTTAAAGCAACATTACTCCAAATGCAGTATAGCGGCACTTACAGTTTGTAGTCAGGTCAGGCACATCCACCTCCTGCTTGTTACACTGTTTCCACAGTGTATGTTGTTAGAGGTACACCACAATCCATCTGAGATGCTGTTTGCCACATGACAGATCTAGTTCCTGCTCACAGTGGGTGAAAAGGGCCAACACCATCATGATGTTTTTAGGTATTGGAGTGTGTTCCCATACAATTGGCTATTGGAATGTTACCACAGCTGTTTCACATGAAATCAGCTAGGGGAGGGCTGTGATTCATGCAGAGGCTATCAGCTGATCATGAGCATTACTTACATTACACATGCTGCTACCTAAGCAAAGCAGGTGTAGGTCTTCACGTCCACCTGAGAGGGGGTGGGGGACTCAGACAGAGGCAAATACGTGTCAGGGAGGGGTGAGAGGGTAAAACTGAAGCATGTTTGTGTCACACACCTAGCAGAGCAGGGTATCAAACCCCTGACAACTATGTAGTGCTAGCACAGTTCGATGCAATTATTGGATGCACCACATGGGTTACCTGTTGTGGAGTACTCAGAACATATATGTGATGGTGAATGACATCTGCAACAGAGATACAGTAGCTGTACAGTAGGTGACATACATGTGCCTGCTGGCATGACCAGGTGCCAGCATCAACACAGCCACACTCTCACAAGGACATACACACATTGACACACGTGGCAGGGCCATGTGTACAACTCATTGGTTGTGGGATTGCCACATCACTGTGCAGGTATGCCATGCACCACACAGGTCATACAGGGGCTGTACGGGCAAAGGATATGGGAAGGTGTCTGACATCAGACAGCATGCTGCAGTATGCCCATGGGGTTGTAGTGAGTATGGATGTGAATATCTGCAGCATGCAACAAACACACAAACACACTGGGTGCCAGTACTGACATGCATGGGTGCATGTCTGCACAGGTGTGTGGTGTTTGACTGCGCCAGACGGCTGTCCAAGGCTAGACGATGGGTGTACCTTGGCATCAGGCCACATGACGATGGTCTGCATTGTTGCTCAGGAATGTAGTGTATGCATATGCCCACACAGGTGGGTATTGTATACCCCATCCGGTCACCTGGGTGACTATTGTGTGTGAACAATGCTGTGCATCACTTGCCATGTCTGTGTTCCTTCATCCAACTGTGAGACACACAGATGTCCCTCTCACCAGGCTGGATAAAGAAAAGATCATGGTCAGCTGTCTGTCAGGTGCCAGGATCTGCCACATCACACAGGCACTCAAGTCTCTCAACAGGCACCATTAGGATTCTGTCATAGTTCATTTTGGTGTGAATGACTTGAGACATACCTCATTGGACTATATGAAGAGAGACATGACTGAGCTCTCAGATTATGTGTCTCAGGTAGGTTTGTCCCAGCCTTTAGCAGCATTTTATCTTTGCCTAGCATGATACCTCAATACAAACAAAAAATATTGACTTCAACAAATGGATTAGTTTCGGTGTCATTCAAAGGGGATTCAGTATCTGTCAGCCTGGGATGACACGGTCGACAGACCTTGATGCTTTGCCAGAGATGGTCATCATCTGTCATCCCTGGGATTTTAGTTACTGATTAAGCATCTTTCCATCCCCATAGTGCCTTTTTAGGCAATATCACAGGAACAAAATTCCTGATGTAAAAATTCTCTTTAAAAACAACTTAAAGGTTATGCTGCTAAATGCTAAGAGTCTAAACCAGAAACTGCACAAACTGGAACAAGTCCTTGCCCTGGAAGATGCTGACATTTGTGCAGTCAGTGAGACCTGGTTTAAGGCTGCAGAGAGGCACCCTAACTATACCAGGTTACATTTTCTTCCACATGTTCAGACCACAGACTGAAGGCATGGGAACTAAAGGAGGTGGTATATCAATGTTCATTAAAGATAAATATATTTCTAGATTGGTTAAACAGCACTATTCCCTTGAATTACTTCAGGTGCAATTGAGTGTAGGTAAGACCCCTCTTTAGGTTATTGTCAGCTATAGGATCCCCTCCATGAATCAGGACATCCACTTTACTTGGATCTACTTGAGTCAATCAAGATACAACCAAACAACCTGGTTTTGGATGACTTTAATTACCCGTCCATAGACTGGGTAAATTAAACATGTTCTAACTCACTTACCCAAAGGTTCCTGGACTTCATTAACTTCAATGCCCTTGACCAGTTGGTTGACACACCCACAAGGGGCTCAAACATCCTGGAACTGGTGCTCACCAACATGGGGGGGCCACTGCACCACTGCAGTGTGTGGCCATCCCTGGTGAGATTTGACCACAAATCAGTCTTGCAGGAAGAAACTATAACACAAAACCCTCCCTTAGCAACAACTAGAATGAAATCTCCTCCAAATCCAATTACAGCCTCTTACGTGACAGCATAAATAGCTTCATAGCCCCTCCCCCACTGATGGAACAGACACCTATGCTGAGTTATACACCAATGCTTTATACAAGCACCTGTACAATTGTATTGACTCTGCCATACCTGATAAAACCAAAGCAAGATCTTCAAGGAAAAACAAACTTGCCCGGTGGACAACTGCCATTAATAGGCTATACAATTAGAGAAAGAAATTGCTGTCTAAGAGTAGGAAGGAACAGTCTCAAAACTGGAAATACTCCCTCCTCAATTTAAACAAGCAAATAAGATTCCTTCTGAAGTCCTCCAAAGCTAACTATGAATCCAAATTAGCTTCCCTAACTAAGGATAACCACAAGGTGTTCTTTAGTTACATCTGTAACCTCAAAGGTACGGCCCAGATTTGCTCTGAACTCATAGTTAATGGTGCTATATATATATAGAATCTATGGATATAGCAACCCTGCTGGCTGACAGGTTCAGTGAAAACTTCACTCCTCTGTCCCCCCCCACATATACCCCAAAGCAACCCTAACACCTGTCCCCTGCCTAGTATGTTCTAGGAACAGGTCTTGAATGGGGTCTATATTAGAACATCAAAGTTTCACAACTTCACATGTTCTAATATCAACCCCTATTCAGTGAACACTGAAAATAGCGAAGCTGCGGAACACCAAATTTCTTCCTAGGGAAGGAATTCAGTTGGCCATTCCTGTGGCTTCGCTATGTTCAGCACTGTGGTGGAAAGTTAGGGGTCGTGATCAAGTAACTGTGTGATTGTGTGGACGTGAGGGTTAGGGCACGGCGTAGGTGAGTTAGGGTTAGGGCACAGGTCAGGTAAGTGTGCGATTGTGTGGACGTGAGGGTTAGGGCAGGGTAGGTGAGTTAGGGTTAGGGAGCGGGTGAGGTGAGTGTGCGATAGTGATGGACCTTGGGGTTAGGGTTTGGGTTAAGGTAAGTGGATAGCTAGTGGTGTGTGTACAGTTTAGTGTAGGGTAAGATGTAGGATTTTAGGTGTATGTGTGTGGATTGCTGTTTGTTTGGTGTGCTTGTGTTGTGTGTATGTGTGTCAGAACAGCAAATTTTTTCCCTTGGAAAAAAATCGCTGTTCTGCATGTTTGATGTTGTCAACGTTCGCTGAATAGGGGTCGATATTAGAACATTCGATGTTTTAAAAAGTCGATGTTCTACTATAGACCCCTTGAATGCCCTCTCTAAGGCCAAAAACACAGCCTCTATGGGACCAGACAACAGCCCAGGCTGTGTTGTCTATGGGTGATAAAACAGGAATTAGCATCACCATTGAGCATGCTTTTCAATCAGTCTAAGCACTGGCTTCATCCCAGTGGAATGGAAAACAGCTACTGTCATCCCTTTGCACAAAGAGCATCCATGGACCCTGGGAACTATAGACCCATTAGCCTTACCAGCCTTATCTGCAAGGCGATGGAACAAATCATTATGGACCTTATTAACAAAGATATAGGAAATCTCCAAATGCTCGACCCCCACCCAGTTTGGCTTTGTCAAGGGGAGATCATGCCTGTTAAACTTGGTGGACTTTTTTGAGACAGTCACCAAAGCCCTAGATGAGGGCAAATCTGTACATACAGGCTACCTAGACTTAGACTAGGCCTTTGACACAATCCCCACTCAGGCATCATTGCACTCACCCAGCTGGTATCAACCCATATAGTGTCAGGTGGGTTGCAAACTGGATCAAAATAGGGGACTCCTCCTCCAGCCAACCTGTAACTAGTGGCATTCCACAGGAATCAATTCTGGGACCCCTACTGTTCAGAATCTACTTCTCCAAAGTACAGGCTAAAACTAAAGGACTGTAGCTGACAAAGTTTGCTGATGACTGCAAACTGGGAGCAATCATTGAAATCCCTAGTGATGTCAACATCCTGCAAGAAGGTCTTATACAGACTAATGACTGGTGCAAAGTCATGGACTTAAACTTAATGCAAAAAATGCATTATCATCCCCTTCAGCAAGGGTGATGTTCCTGCAAACTACCATATCAATAGCAGTGCCCTAACACACACAGTCAGTGGTGAGAGATCTGCGCACACAGGTTGACAGCAACCTTAACTTCGATCACCATGTCTCCACAGTGGTAAGAAGGCATTTTATATTGCTCATCTTATAAGTAAGGGCATTGCCTTCAGGAAAAAAAAGCAGTTATAACCTCCCCTGTACTCTTCCCTCATCAGGTCAATAATAGATGGTGTGTTCCTTTCCAAACATCTGCAGCAATTGTCAAAACCACAATGGTTCCTTACAAAGAAAATTCAGGGTCTTCAAGATCTGTCTTATGCGGATAGACTGAAATCATTGTCACTTTACATTGTGTTATACAGACTGCTCAGAAGCGACCTGTGGCTTGCATATAGAGTAATCTCTGACCCACCTTTAATGGAAATGCTGCACATTCGCAAGTCAAATAGCACATGGGTCACTCACTCATAGGACCTTAACCTGGTATGTGACATCAGCAGAACTTGCTGGAGAGACAGATTTGTCTCACAGAGGTTGCCCCACCTTTAGATCAAGCTTCCTATTTATGTTAAACAAAACCCCTCCTTGGCCCTATTTAAGTACAATTTGGATGACTGGATGGGTAACCAGAAATTCACCCCGGGAGTTTCACCTGTGTCCCTCTTGAACAAGGTCAATAGGTGCTGATTTTAGTGTCTGCTTGAATCAGACACCCTTGGTAACATGGGCTGAACTTGGCTAGGCTTGTAAGCTCCCTGAGGCTGTTAGTTTAGTAACCTCCTATGATCCTATGATTCTGTGAAAGAGGAGTGTCATTCCTCCAGATCTAGGCATGGCAGTTATCATGAATCAGCTTGGCAATAGCTGTTGTTCTGGGATCATCAAATGTCAAATGAAAATACAGTCTCTGCTTTGTTTACTTAAACTACAACTGGAGGATAATGATTCCAATCTATTTAAATATCATCGAGTATATAAATATTCTTCTTTCATTTTCTCAAAGTAAAACTCCAGCTAAATAAAGATCCAGCCTGAATGAACTAAATTTGGAAGTCAAGAATAGTAAAAAAGAAAGCTAATAAATAAAAAGCAAAACCAAACCAGAAAAAATAAAAAACAACAACAAAATAAATAAATACATACATACACAAATAAAGAAACTCTTTTAATTGCCAACCAAAGTAGCTACATCAAAACATAATCAAAATAATAAGAAAAAAATAACATTTTAATTTCAGTCTGAATCTGATAGAAAGTGAATTTCTTTAAGAATTTGTATAACTATTGGAGACACTGTTAGCTGGAAAAGTTTTTTCTGAATATGTAACGATGCAACAAATAATCTGGACAAAATACTTTATAATACACCATTTACTTGACAAATGCTTTTGGTACTATATCATTTGGAACTACATGCACTGCACTTTTATCAAGCATGTCTCAACATGCTTAAACAAGACATCTGACAATAATCTTGTTTACTACATGCAACTATTTTCTACTCTCCATACGGGATAGAAAGGGGGAGGGTAAGGGAAAAATGCAGTTGTTATGACAATGTCTGTTTTTAGCAAACAGTCTTTATAAATAAGTGAGTTTTGACTTACGCCACAGATATAAGGTAAATTAAGTATTAATCACTCAACACATGGCTTCTTTATCCCATCAGAATGATCATGCTTCCCTTTGACACCCAAAGGGCCCATTTGTTTCTTCCATGAAATTGCCACTCATTCATTATCATAAGGAGAATAAATAAATAACTGGTGCCAAAATCATGGACTCACACTAAATGCCAAAAATGCATTATTGTATCCTTTGGGAAGTCATTTACTCGAGACCACTACCACATTGACAATATGCCCCTAAGAGATGACCCTGTTGTTTGGGATTTGGGACCCCGTGTGGACAGTGACCTAACTTTTGACCAACATGTGTTTATTGTTGTAAAAAAGTTCTATATTGTGCAGTTTATAAACAAAGGGATTATGTCTATATCTAGGGATGTCATTGTCCTCCTTTACTCAGCCCTTATTAGGCCAATTATTGAATATAATGCCCCCTTTGCATGTATCTGTCTAGACACATGCAACAACTGGACTGCCCAGAGAGATACCACACTAAAAGGTACAAGGCCTAAACAACATGTTCTACATGGACTGACACAAAGCCCTGTCACTATACTTGGTATCCTACAGATTGCTAAGAAGTGACCTGTGTTTGGCATACAAGGCATCCTCTGACCCATTACTGATGAATTTGCTGCACATCAGCAAATCAAATGGCATCGGGAATATTTAGTCTGGGGATCTAATCTTCTTCCGCAACATCAACAGAATGGTTTGGAGGGACAGCTTTAGCTCGAAGAGGATACTACTGCTGTGAAACAGATTCTACAACCACATAAAACAAAGTTCATCCATGCGCATATTTAAGCACAACTTAGCTCTATGGATGGGAAACATAAAATTTACCCCAGGGCTGCTCCCTGTACTAATAATAGACAGAGGCTGCACCTAAATATTTTATCACATGCATGGGTCCTCTCAGATTATCTATGGTATGATCCCAGTTATTTTCATTAGGGGTAATATATAATTATCTACCATGAGATGGGTAAGGCCAATCTAGATTATTTCAAGTACAAAAAGGGAAATTGGCAAGGCTTAAAGTAGCCTGCAAGGACAGCTAGCCTAGTACTTTTCTATGAACCTATAAACCTATGTGTTAAGAATGATGCTTTCACCCACTTGGTTAGATGGGAATTTTTTTTTGCTTATGCTGCTAATCCCCATCCCCTTGACAGCTCGCATGCTAAAATGTAGCTGCTATCAGGAAGTCCATGCATGCTACCACACACGTTAAGTCTACTGGATGAGAGACATACCACTTTCAGCATGCACATAGTAAGCTCCTTGCTGCAGGTGTATTCCTGTACTCCTGTGGGAGTCACCAGTGAGACAAGCTCTTACCAGGATAAGTGTGTCAGTGTCCACTACTCACTTTCATCTTCTTCACAACTGGTCCCACCAGTGCCAGTGGAGCTAGGTGAACATAGGTCACTGTGGCACAGTCAGGACTTTATCTCCCTAAGCCTTAGGGCTGGGGTCAATTTTTCTGCATATTGATATATGGACTCAGTTTCTGTTTAAGTTAACATTTAATCTCATGCAGGCTGCTAGTTGCAACAAAATTTTACTCTTCCTGAGAATATATTTTATTGTAAAAAACAAAATATTGTTGTTTTGTTGTTTGTTGTATGACTACCTTATATAAATGCTTAGATATGAAGTGTGGAGTTACCCTTCTACAGATTTTTCATCTTGTGTTATCCCTGGCATACCTAGCGATTATTCAGAATTTTGCACAGTGTCCATATTTTTCATCAAATTTTTAATCTGTTCCTTATAAAATTTGTGGTTGTCTGGCAAATCTTTGAGGAATGACATACATTGGGTTTCAGACTTCATATACTACATAAAACTACATGCTAACACAAAACCTATTATTCTAGCAACTTTCTAAGTTGATAAGAGCAATATTTAAAATCTGTCCCTGAGTTTGGTCCTTTGTCTCCTCACTATTTTCACCTTTGTCCAGAATACTTGTACCAAGAGGTTTACAGGTAATTCCATATCATATCATATCATATCATATCATATCATATCATATCGCATAGCATATCATAATAACCTGTGCAACAGAAGTATAATAAAACTAATTAAAATATTGGTTTTCTATAATCTTCACGTAAAGTTTGTCAGAAATATGCTGATATGATTTTTATGTTACTGCACAACAGTTGTTAGAAAAGATCCTTTCACACCACCAGACTCTTTACACTGTGTTTAATGAGTCTGATTTTGAATGGGTTTATTCAGATAACTGTCCATCTACTGCTATAATTCATTCAATACTGTGCATTTCAAATGGGTTAATGCATTTCCAATTTTTGCCCGTTTTTCTAAACTTGATGAAGTTAAGCCATGATAAACCTGTTTGATATGAGCATGCAGTTAGGTGCACAATCACCTCCTGTTCTAAGTTCCAAAGAGGAGTTAAGCTTGGAAGCTACACAATCCGTTTCTGTGGAATGTATAAGTTAGTTGGCAGAAAAGGAGTTTAAATGCTAACATAATAATTACAAATATATAATTTATAACTGTAATGCTGTAATTCATATTCACCTTGCCAGTGCTTATTATAAAACCAAACAATATGTTGTGATGGAAATTTAATAAATTTGCACTGCAACAGTGGAAATCACACTGTCATAGGGAATGTAATCACAGACACGCAACTTGCTGAAAGCAAGACTTATTTCACCCAAAAATGACAATGTTTTTGTGAGGTTAAGGCTTTCATTCCTTCAGTGCAGACAATACAATCTTTGCACCCTTTACATAGTATAGTAATGTCTGAGGTTTTTGAACCCTGAGGTAAATATTAACTTTTCACAGTAGCCTAAGTGAATTGAACATATTTTACTAGTATGACTAAAGTTTCACTGAAAAACAGTAGCTCAGAGGCATCATGTGCAGGTTTACTTTGAGTCTGTGATGAAAACAAAAATGGCAATATTTCTTACAGCACACATACATGTCCTCAGAGCCAGACCGTGGTCAAGTGGGGCCCCAGGCAGGGCAATGGATCAGGTCTCCCCTTTATAGCAGCATCCTCCCAGCCATTCCAGTGTCCCATTACTTGGCTATTTCTCCCCAGTTAACATACACTTTTTAAACCTTTCTTTACGTCTGCAATGATTAGAGATATTTAAAACTTTTATTTCAAATGTTATTGCACAAACACTGATAAGTATTTGTTAAACAAAACAATAGTCTCACAATAAAAACAGGCTTTGCATGAACAGTAAACTGCTCTGCCTTGAAAATCACATTCATTGAAATGGCACTACAATATTCAAAGAAAACACATCTGGCCAGTGGCAGATTAAGTTTACCTTTGGGGTATTTTCAAACCATAGGCCCCCTTGCAAACTTTTTTGGACCATGCATTCATGGGTATGTTCTTTGATGCACCATCCTGATTGCATTAAATTATATTCCTTGTATAATACAGCACCACTTGTTAGAGTGTTTTAAATTTCTAAGTTTGAACATTTTTCCAGTAAGCAATGAAACAACACTTATGAACCAAAAAGGACAAAATGATCCATTACAGAACATTTCAATCACATAAGGCCACTCAAACTTCTGTCATTACAATCCGTCAATATCAGAATATATACACAATCTCTGCAAAAGTAAAAGTCATTTGAGTAATTTCACATTAAAGAAATCAGTAATGACTGAAGGGGTTACTGCTGACAAACATCTTTACAGTTCAGTGTTTAATGTAGTAATTCAGTGCCTGCTGCCATTGTTGCATTAAAAAAAAAAAACGGGTAAGCTGGTAATATTGCAATAGGGAATGGCTGTCAAACCATCAACAGGTTCATAGTTACTAGGTATCACATTCAAAGGAGGACACACTAATGAGTGCAGCACCCCCCACCCCCCCTTAAAGGAGGCACTGCAATATCAGTGCTCCATGATGTGGAAGTAGAACCCAGAGCCGTCTGCACCATAAGCATGTATGCTGTCTGTTGTGCTATTTATTTTGCTTTCAAAATGTATAGCACAAAAGCTGATGATGGCCATTTGCTAAACAAAACAGTTACACATTGAAAGACTTAGCATGAGCAGCAGTAATCTTCTCTTCCCTTGAAACTCAAGACTCCTTGAAAATAGAGACAGATTCAAAATTCCTTGAAAATGCTCAGAAGCTCAACAGTCCATGAAAATGCAAAGAAACTCAACATTCCAAATACACTTGAACTAAACGTCGTAAATGAACAGAAAGTCAATGTTCTTTCAAAGTGCACTGAAACTCAACAGTCCTTCAAATGGGCTTGCTGATGATAGTCTGGCAGTTGGTGTAGAGGATTCAGGTTCTGCAGTCTTCTACTAATGGTACAGAGTTTGAGCCTGAATGAGTTATCCATCCTGCCATCCCTAACTTGGGCATTACACATACACACACACACATACACACATACTTTTTCACTAACCATTCCACAAACAACCTGGTCTATGATTTCATGTAAATATGCATGTGTAGTACTAAAGACACATGTACAGATGCTACTAAGGATGCACTCACATGTGTTCTTAAAGAAAAAATGTAAGTTTTTGTGGCAGCCCCCCTGGCCAGAGGGTCTCCCCAAGCCAGTGGGCCCTAGGTGACTGCCTTGGTCACCTAGTGCTGGATCCAGCTCTGCATGTCTATGAATACAATATGGTCAGATTCCACAAACTTCATGGAATATGGCAGATTGCAGTTCGACCCAAGATTTGCGTCAAGCCAAGTCATATGCAAATGTGCCATGGTCTACGGAGAATGCTTCAGTGCAATGCAAGTACAGCAAATAACCTGCAAATGTCAAAGCAGCCACAGTCAGTCATGGTAAATTTGTATTCAAGGAAAACTCATCCGTAAAGTAATATATGTGTGCTACCAATGCACATCTGTGGAAGGTACACAACCCCAAAAGAAGTTAGTAATATGTGGAAATTACTAGTTGAAGACGAGTGTGTATCAGCAATAATGCTGAAAAATGACAAATATCCACAAACAGTTACGGATGTTGTCATAATATGTAGACGGACATTTATAAGAGCACTCATCACAATTTGTGGAAGCTGACATAATCCATAAAATTTCTAATAAAAAAAATAATTAAGTAAAACTAAGGGCAATCACAGCCACATCATTATGGTTAACAATAGCTAACAATGGGTACAAAACAAGTGTGGGGAACAGAAGTAATGCACATACCCAAGAAAATAGATTGACAGAAAAGCAAATGGAGGCAAGGGTGAAGAAGAGGGGCACACAAAAGGTGAGATGAACTAGGAATGTCAGTGGGAGAGTCAGAGGGGCATGGTCATGTTTTTTTTTTTTTTACTGTGAATAGGCGCCTTTTTATGACAATAGAAGACATGGACAAGACACAGAAAGAGAAGGTGGTCAAAAGAGCAGGTACAAACATATAACAAGTATGTTATATCATACACACCCTCTGACCCACTCTCGTGCTCCTTTTCACTTCTATCCCTTCAAGAAGAATAGTGACTCCTCCTTATAGTGCCTCACCTGTGAACACCCACACCAACAGTCAGCAATTATACACATTCCAACTTTAAACCCAACCACATATGACAAAACTAACCCTAACTTCCACTCCCAACCCCCTTTTACTTACATTTGTCTCAATCAATGTTATTACTGGAAACCAGTACATTCTAAGTACTACTTTACTCTAACTTAAACTATGGAATTTTGTTAAAACTTGCGACTACCAATGAATATTGTACGTTGTAACTTTAAAACTGTGGAATTTGTTAAATCATGTGTTTTCCTATGAATACTTGCTTACTATGTAGAAATCTCATAGTTGTTTGTTCTTAATCTGTGGAGCTTTTCTCCCTGGGCCTCCGCTGAAAATGGACATGTATCCAGTCAGACTCTCCCGGTCAACAAATGAAGAATAAATAAATAAAATAAATAAAGTATCACAAGACATGACAGACAAAGTTCGGTAAAACACATGAAGGATAGGTAAGTTACACAAACATTACACGTATAGACTATACAACACGGGTGAAGGAAACATAACAAACAGGGTAGAGATGTATACCAGCCATAGTACACCTCATAAATACATATGTATGTACCAATGCACAAAGCAGTGCTGAGATGTTGCAAACTGTGTGATAGTCATCCTAGAATGAGTATGATCAATGGCAGCTGTGTGTCAGAGAACACTAAATAGGTAATGCTGTCATTGCAGTACACAATGAATACCACATACCATCATCCAATAAGCTGTCAGCAGTGCAAGTGTAAGCCAATCAACAGCAAGGATGATCAAATCCAGCCAAGGAAATGCAGGAGCATATAATCAGAGGGCAGACTAGAACCACCAACCTTGCATGCAAGAAGCAAACAACTATGCACAGTGCCAAACAGCAGTACTGCAGCAAAAAAAGTAATGTGGTGCTGTAATAAACCAATAAGTATACACATCAACAACACCGGAGAAATAGGATCCATATGTAAAAGAATACATTCCATGTCATAGGCAACACAGATGGGTGTTCACGTATACAATATAGATGTGTAATATGCAATGACATTACATAAGCCTAACAGAAAGAAAAAAGTGCCCAATCCTGGTAGGTGCACTGTTGCTAGGACTGCAAAATATGACTGTGTAGAATCCTCAAGACACTTAAACATTCCTAAAATGGGGCTAGGCCAGGCCCAGGAGAAGGATGTCCCCCCCCTACCGTTGTAGAAGGAAGTAGCAGTCTACAAAAATCTCTAAAACTGATTGGTCAAAAAAGAGCCATAAAGACTATAGAGTGGACTATTGAGGATAAGAAAGAAATTGTGTATTGTTACTATTATGCAAGAAGCCCAAAATTTCTAGACAGAAGATATACAAAAAGATTAAGAGAGATATTAGAGGAAAGAAAATTGTTCCACAAGAAAATCTGTCAGAAGCTTAAAATAAAAAATGTGTTCATTAATACAACAGATTTATGAAAAACATTATGTAGTCCAGGAAACTTTGGGCCTTGTGGAAAAACAAGTGACTGAGGAAGTGTTAAATCTAGAGACTTTTAAAATGTGTAAAAAATGAAATATGGACATGGGAAGGAAAGAGAGATCTGATATGGTGCAATATTTATACAAAGGAGAAAGCAAAAATTAATCAACACAAAAATGTGCCTCAAAGATATTTGAAGAGAAAGACATAAAGATGTGGAAAAATTCACAATAAAAAAATAAGATCACAAAGAGGGAAGTAGAACAGAAGATTAGTAAAGTAGAAGTTAAAAAAATAGAAGATGAAGTTATGGAATACTTGCAAAGTGAAGGATTCAGTTTAGAAAGTATAACACAGGTTACATTACAGCATGATGAAACAATGAGTCTCCAAAGTAAGTAAAAACAGGAGGAGCAGGAGACATCTGAAGAAGAAATATATACATGGGAAAGAAAAAGATATTTAATGTGGTGCAATATTTATGCAAAATAGAAAGCAAAACTAATCAATACAAAAAGAGCAGCACCAAAGATATTTGAAGAGAAATACAGCAAAGGCATCTGGATATGCAACATTTTACAATACAAAAAAATAATAAAACAAAGAGGAAAAGTAGAAAAAAAGGATTAGTAATTGAAAGTTAAAGAAATAGAAACTGAAGTTATGGATTACCTGTGAAGTGAAGGATTTAGTGTAGAAAATATAACTTAAATAGTTTAGTCACTCTTGACATCCACATCCCACCCCCTCCCCCCAAGTAAGGAAACCTCCGTAAAAAAACTTCTCCAAAGCCAACTTCATGCTACTCAAGTCAGAAGTGACAAACTTCATGATACCCATGCAGACAGGAACTAAAATTCGACTGCTGAATCCTACACTAAGGCACTGTATGAGCACATCCATTCATGCATGAATCGTGCCATCCCCAACAGAAACAAGATGTTCTCCTCCAAAAAAGGAAGCCAATCTGGTTGTCCCTTGCCATAAACAAACTTTACAACAAAAGGAAGAAACTGTTGCAGAAAAGAGGAAAATCCCAGGATACAAAAAACTCCCTTACCAGCCTCAGTAAGATTCTGAGATCCCTCATAAAATCTTCCAAAACTAGTTACGAAAATAGAATTGCCAAAGATTCCAAAGACAACCACAAGGCAGTCTATAGCTATGTCAAGAATCTAAATGGCAATGCTCAGATCTGCTCTGCTACAACAGAATGGCATTAAATATATTGATCCCAAGGATATTGCCAATATCCTGGCAGATTGATTCAGTGCAAACCTCACCCCTCTCACACCCCCTAAAGGGCCTATCTCAATACAAAAAGATTGCCAAATTCCAGTAATAATGGTCACACAGGTAAAAAACGCACCCTCCAAAGCTAAGAATACAGCATCCATGGGACCAGATGATATCCCAGGCTGGGTACTACATGAACTACAAAATGAACTGACACTTCACCTAAGTGTCATGTTTAATCATAGCCTCACCTCAGGCTTCGTGCCCACTGAGTGGTGAACAGTTACAGTTATCCGACTCCACAAGGGAACTACCACCCAATCAGTCTGACGAGCCTGATCTGCAAGGCCATGCAACGTATTATCATGGAACTTATAAACAAAGACATTGGCAACCTTCAAACACTGGACCCTATGCAGTTTGGGTTTGTGAAGGGATGATCTTGTCTCCTGAACCTGATTGACTTCTTCGAATCAGTCTCCAGAGTTGTGGACAAGGGTAAGGTGGTCCACACAGCCTATCTAGACCTCACCAAGGCCTTTGACACCATCCCCCACTCTGGAATCATAGATAAACTTACTAAGCTGGGCATTAATCCCTACATCACTCGATGGGGTGCCAACTGGCTTACTGACAGAACCCACACTGTAAAAGTAGCCAACTCCAAATCCAGCTCCAGACAAGCGACAAGTGGAGTAACTCAGGGTTCAGTCCTGGGACCACTCTTGCTTGGTATCTACTTCTCTGAAGTACAGGCCAACACTAAGGCACTCTGGCTAACAAAGTTCGCAGATGACTGCAAACTGGGAGCCATTGTTGATTCCCAAAATTATATGGATATTCTACAAAAGGGCCTTACAGAAACAGATGCTTGGTGCCAGAGCCATGGGCTCAAGCTCAGTGCCAAGAAATGTATAGTTATCCCCTTTGGGAAAAAACATGTACCCATGAATTACCACATAGGTGGCAGTACACTAAACACTGAAAGTGTGATAAGAGACTTAGGGACACAGGTGGACAGTGGTCTCACCTTTGATAACCACATCGCCACAACAGTCAGGAAACCTTTTATGTGGCACACCTCATCACTAAGGGCTTTTCATCTAGAAAAAAGGAGGTCATTGTCCCACTGTATTCATCTATAGAATACAGTGCCCCATTTGGTATGTACCTCTCAAGACATCTGCAACAACTGGAAAGGCCGCAGAAATACCTCACTAAAAGAATCACAGGCCTAAAGCAGATGCCCTGTGCTGACCATCTTAAAAAACTCCACCTATACTCTGTCACATATCGTCTACTCAGAGGCGATCTCTACTTAACATACAAGGCCATGTCAAACCCAGAGCTGTTGGACATGCTACACTTAAAGAAATCTCAAGCCCTCAGAGACTCATGCTCCAGGGATCTAAACCTTGTCCTCACAATGAACAAAACATGCTGGAGGGATAGGTTCCTGACCCAGAGACTCCCCAGACTCTGGAATAGACTGCCCATACATGTCAAGCAGAGCACCTCTTTGGCCCTCTTCAAAAGGAACCTTGATGATTGGATGGGACATAGGAAATTCACCCCAGAGATCACGTCAGTTGCCCTGCTAGACAGGGGTCCAGGGAAACATATACTGTGGGAAGAAATAGCCTGTGAATTGTTATGGCTAGGCTTGTATAGGCCCTAGGGATGATAGCCTAGTACCAACCTATGAACCTATGAACTGGACACATTGCAGGTGCTGTGAAGAGCACTTCTGGCTAACATCAAAGACTGAAGCAATACTAATTACATGAACTTTAACTTTGACTTAGGAATGGGGTCCATTCCTGTCATGGTATTAGAAACCCAAAAGACTAGTAGATCAGTAACTGTAGATTTGCACCTCCTGACTCTGGATGAGATGGGTATTCTGAGGTATTGTAGCAATTGCTTCATGCACACTGAAAACCCACCAGACCTCTCAACTGTCCCTATTTTTTAAGGACACCTAGTAATGTTTCTCAAAGTTTTGTTCTATTTCTTCTAAAACTGGAAATCCTTTTCAGAATTTCTAAGATAATAGTGCCAATATTTAAAATGTGTCCCTAATATGGGTCATTTTCCTTAGTTATTTTTTACTTTGTTCCAAATTCTGTTGGCATAGTTGAAAGCTCTGCAACCTGCTTATTCTTAATAAAACAGATAATGTATGTGAGAGGTGGAAATACATTTTAATACTTGAGGCAAAACTCTCTCATATAACCAAAACTAATCCTATGGAGGCTGTCAGTGGCACTTGCACCAGGCCTACTGCACAGGGTAAAGATCGTACACATAAGATTACTTATGCTGAGGCATTTACAGGTAACATTCCTGAAACACTAAGACATTCTGCACAGTACATTCAAAGAAAGGGTCCTCAGCCATCAAGTAAACACTCCATTAAAATGCCACCCACAGCTACATGTAGTAATACTGCATTCAATGCCTCTAATGCTAAGCTAATAAGGCAGACCAGAGCACATCCAAATTTCCTTGTCTTTGGTGATTCTATAGTGAGGCACACTGATGTTGCTTCACCAGACTGAGTAAGGAGAGAGCTGCAGGGATCTATATTACAACATTGAAAGCACAAAACATCAAACACCTCTTCACTGATCCCTATTCATCGAACTCTGGATCACTCAAATGATTGTTTCCACAAAGCTTTTCCCATGGTAAGCATCCAGCGAGCCAACCTACCAACTGCATCAAAAGCAGCAAAATTTGAAACCCACCCTGGTGGGGGGCTGCACCCCCCACACCTTCCAAAGTGGGGGGACTGCACCCACCCCCAGTTAAATATTCCACCTCCGAGATTGCACTACAGTGGGGAAAAGGGCAAATCTCCAACGATGGCCCACTGGTAACTTACCATGGGAAAAACTTCATGGAAACGATCATTCAGCAGATTCAGAGTTCAACGAATAGGGATCGATGAAGAGGCATTCGATGTTGTGTGCTTTTTATCATGTGATATAGACCCAGTTACAGTTAGCTGTCTTTCTGGAGCTAGGATCCATCAAGTCACAGGCACTCAGACCATTGAATCACAGGTACCAGTATGACTCTGTTATAGTCCATGTGGATGTTAATGACCTGAGATCTACTTCCCTTAACTATATAAAGCAAGAAATGATTGAACTCACTGATTATGTGTCTCATGCAGGTATGAGTCCAGCACAGAGAAGCATACTACCTTCTCCAAGAATTATGCCAGATTACTAACAGAAATTATTGATTTTAACAATTGGCTTAGTTTCTGCTGTCAGTCCAAGAGGGAACAATATTTGATGGCCTGGGAGGACATGATTGACAGGCCATGCTGCCTTGTCAAGGATGGCCTGCACTTATCCCCTCTAGATGTTCGATATTGGCAAAGACCTTTTCGACCCCCGCAGTAGCTATTTTAGGCAATGCAAACTGATAAACCTCTCGACTTAACTGAACCTATGAAGGAATGTCTGATGATGTTACCACTCAGTGCTAGAAGTCTTAACAAACTCCACTTCCTGCAAGCCTTCCTTACCCTGGACAGTGTAGACATCTGTGTAATAACAGAGACATGGTTTAAGGTCAAGGAGAGTACAGCAGCAATGTAAGGTTATAATGCCTTTCACACCATTAGACGAGCTACTGCACAGGAGGGGAACTAAAGGTGGAGGAGTCTCAGTTTATATTAAAACCAGACTCACATCTAGACTAGTTATAGTGTATGACCTACTGGAACTCATACATGTGCAACTCACCATAAACAGGGTTTTGTACCATATCCTTGCAACCTATAGGTCCCCTTCCATTTCCCAGGAAACCTATACTACCTATCTCAATTTACTAGTGAGCCTCACTGTTCAATCCAATAAGATATTCATGGGTGATATCAACTAACCCTCTATGGATTAGGAATCCTATACCACTTCTAATGTACAAGCCTAGGGATTACTAAAATTTATTAATACCAACATCTTGGAACAGTTGGTCCATTCTCCTACCAGGGATACAAACATTCTTGACCTTGTACACACGAACATCGGGGCACTGATGTTCCTCACCCAATGTAATATCTTCACTCATGAGATCTGACCATAAGGCAGTATTGCTCAAAATAAAAATTAGATCTGGGGATACAGAGAAACCAAAAACCTTAAGGAACTATTCCATGGGTAACCTTTCTCTACTAAGCAATACTTTGGCTAAATTCCAAGCATCCCCAAACCCAGTAAACACCATAGCATATGCTCAGCTATTTACAAAATCTCTGTACAGTCATATTGATAGCTGTATAGAGTGAGCTGTGCCCACTCATATTAAGAATAAGACAAACTCAAAAGACAAACCACCCAATGAAATCACAATGTCAATCAGTTATACAATAAAAGAAAAAATCTTGACTAAGCATAGGAGGAATAAAGCAATACATATTAAAAGCCCCATGACAAATCTAAACAGGTAGCTAAGAGGGCTAATTAATACTTTAAATACTAAATTTGAAGAAAAAATAGCTTCTCATGCAAAGAATAACCAAAAGTTTTCTATAGCTATGTCCATAACTTCAAGGGAAACATGCAGCAATGCAAAGAACTAATTGCAAATGGCATCACCCACACTGAACCGAAGGCCATTGCTAACATTTTGGCTGACAGGTTCAGCTTAAATTTCTCCTCCCACTGCCCCCTATAGTCCAAAGGAAATATGCATACCACAATTCCCCAACTATTACTAATGGAACAGGCTGTCAATACACTTTCCAAGGCCAAAAACACTGCATCAATGGGACCTGATAACATTTCAGGATGTTTAATAAATAGAGTGAAACATGATCTCTCTGGTCCACTTGGATTATTTTTCAGTTGGAGGCTGCAGTCAGGTTTTGTGCCCAGGGAATGGAAGATGGTTGCAGTCATTCCCCTGCACAAAGAGGTCCAACCACTGATCTGGGTAACGACATGCCCATAAGTTTTACCAGCCTCATATGTAAGGCTATTGAAAGAATCATAATGGACATGATAAATTAGGACATAGGTAAACTACAAATGCTGGATTCATCACAGTTTGGCTTTGTTAAAGAAGGTCATGCCTGTTAAATTTGGTGGACTTCTTTTAGAGGGTCACCAAAGCATTGAATGTAGGCAAGACTGTGCACACAGCTTACCTAGACCTGGGTAAGGGTTTTGATACAATACACCCACTCAGGCATTATAGACAAGCTCACTAATTTAGGTATAAACCCTTTTATCACCCACTGGATAGCCAGCTGACTCACTGATAGGACCCATGAGATCAAAATAGGTAAGGCTACCTCCACCAAGAGGCCAGTCACTAGTGGAGTCTCCACTGCTTGGTACTGGGCCTGCTCCATTTTGGCATATATTTCACTGAAATGGAAGCAAATACTGAAGGTTTATGACTGAACAAGTTTGCAGATGATTGCAAACTGGGGATTATCATTGACTCCCCTGAAGAAACTAGCATTCTTCAAGAAGGTCTATCTCTGACTAACAAATGGTGCCAAAGCTTTTATCTTAAAGTCATGGCTAAGAATCACAAAGTTGTACCCTTTGAGAAGTCAAACCCCCCAGCTAATTACCATGGTGATAATATGCCTCTAAAAGTCAACCCAGTGGTCAGGGATCTGGGTACACACATAGACAGTAGCCTTACCTTCGACCACCACATGGCCACAGTGGAGAAGAAATCCTTTTGTGTTGCACAGCTTATAAGTAAGGCCATGGCATTTTGCACCAAAGAGGTCATTATCCCACTGTACTCCACCCTTATCAGACCAATCATAGAGTACAATGCTCTCTTTGCTATGTACCTGACCAAGCATATGCAACAACTAAAACGACTTCAGAGGTTCCTTACATAAAATAATACAAGGTGCAACAAGTCTACCTTATGCAGAGCACCTTAAAGCCCTTTCCCTCTACTCAGTCTCCTATAGATTGCTGAGGTATGATCTATGCCTGGCTTGCAAGGCATCTGCAAACCCTACACTTATGAATCGACTGCATCTTTGTAAGTCAAAGAGTACCAGAAATACAAAATCTAGGGACCTGAATTTTGTCTGTAACTTAAACAGAACATGCTGGAGAAACAGATATGTGCCCCAGAGACTCCCGCTCCTATAGAACATTTACAGCTGGCTTGGCACCCATGCCCCTTATGGACAGAGGTAACTTATAAACCCCTGGCACTCAATGTCGTATTTGGATACAGGAGATTAATATTCTTTCAGAAAAACTTGGCTAAGCTTAAAAAGGCCCCCAGGTCATTAGCCTAGTAATAATATGTGAATCTATGAATCTATATATGAAAAATAAAACTTAAGGAATGCAAGCCTGTGCATAGGCAGGAAGCATACCAATGTCTAGATAATGTACAATACAGCATAAGCACTTATGGAATCTAAGCAATTGCCATCACCTTGTGGGCATATACCTTGCCCACAACGTGGTTGCATAAGGTCATATTGTACCAGTACACTTGCATCACAATGGTGCTATATTACAGGAAGGTGAACATAAACATATATGTATGCCATGTATATATGAAACATGTAGGCCAAAGTAATAAGGGGGAAGGGACATGGACAACACATGCCCACATCAGTGAGGAAATGCTAGCAAGAGAAAGCAGGCACAGAATAAAGTTGGACAACCATAGCTAAGGAGAGATATTGCACATGCAAGTGATCACAATGGGACTGCAAATCCTCACAAGGTACAGTGAAGCAAATGGCTGTTTGACACATGAATAGTGCACTGAGGATGGCTATAAACACATCTGTGTACAAATGACACAACTAAAACAGTAATGTGCAGCAGTTAAATAGCAAATGGCACAAGTGCACAAACAAAAGTAGGTCTGAATATCAGATACCCATATATACTGCTATGCAAACATAATACATCAAGTGTCATGCTCGCCATCAGTGATATATCACAATACATGTGTAAGACTAATCAAAGGACAGTTTGTATACAAAAGTATAGCAGAACAAAATTCAATAAGTGTGCATAACTATGTACATATTGCAAGGGTGGTTATATGCAGATCATATTAGGGCCATACTTATGTACATCCATGTAAATCAGTGCATTTGTAATACAAATGCATACACATGGACATGTATGCTAACTTGTGTATATATGTCTTAATATAAGCTATGTTCAAAAAGACAGGTTAGTGTCGTAAGCATGATATGGACAAAAAGGAAGTTGTGAATGATGCTACACAAAGCATTACCTCTGCATATTCAATAAGGGACCATTAAATGTCACTGCAGTCTCTGAAGGATACATGTGTAGATGTACTCATCACAGTACTCTAAAATAACAGTAGTATTAAAATGTGTAGTACATAGCAAAATAAGTGCCAGTACACAGCACAATCAAGGTCATTGTTCTAGTGGGATAGCATGAACCAACAATGTTACATAAGGCACATAATCAAGGACACACCATGTTGAACAGACATATGACAGAAAAAAAATCAGTGCACAAATGGGTACAATATACACACATGGATAAAATATGTATAAACATACTTGACTGACCTCGCTGTGTTATGTGATAGGAATAGGAATAATGTAGTACATGAGTGCTGCCATCCCATCTAAGTACATATATATATATATATATATATATATATATACATATATATATATATATATATATATATATATATATATATATATATATATATATATATATATATATATATCTACATATATCTATATATATATATATATATATATATATATATATCTATGTATCTATATATATCTATATATATATATATATATATATATATATATATATATATATGGATCTACTTCAAATGTTCGATACTTCAAATGCCGAATTTCATATGGCCGAGACCATATGATCAACATTTGAAATGTCAAACATATGAAATAGAAAAGTAAAAAACAAAAAACACTTACCTACACACTGCTAGCAGGGGGGCAAGCCCCACTGCACCTCCCCATGGGGGGCTCTGCCCCCACAGCCCCGTAACTTAAATATACCAACTCCAAAATCGCACTACAGTGCAGGAATGGAAATCTTTCCATTCCTCACTGTACGGAGATGCTAGTTCTGCATTGTTGACATTTCAAATGTCGATCATATGATCTCAGCCATATGAAATTCACCATTTTGAAGTGTCGGCAATGTGAAGGGGACAGCACCAGCAGACAATTGTGTCCCGCTTACATTATGATAAGTGTGATAGTCATATCTGTGACATACAGGCCAGAGTGTATCAGACAGAACAATATTATTCTGCACTGCATGTTGTTATCATCATCATTCTGTCATGAGCCCCATCTTAGTCCTCGGAGTCTGTCTTGGCTGGCAGTGGTCTGGCACTTTGTCATTGTCTGACTGAAGAAGTGGCATGGATCCCACGCTCTGTCATTTCAACACAGGAACAAAACAGGGTCCCATGCTCAGTCATTTTAGTCAGTTTACTACAACTCTATGTGTAGTTATGGTCTGATGAAGTGGTCTGTAACATCACAAAAGTGCTAACCTACAATAAAGTTATTTTTATGGACTGTGGGGTCTTTATCCTTTGATTGGTTCATTGAATGCTGCTGTAGATTTATCTGAACATTATTTATTTCAGCGAACCATTTGTTCAAGCTGTGACCTTGTTTGTGATTATTGAATAATACTTACTGTGTTTACTGCAACTTATAACATAGCTCTCAACCTTCCATCTTCAAAATGAGGAACACTAGCCTTCATAATGTGGAACAAATGGGCAAAATGTGGAACACATACTAATATAACAACTTTAACAAAACTAGAGGCCAGGGGGGATAGAAAATATGCTGGTTTTACTTATTAATTCATTAAAAGATCTTCTTTATATGATTCATTTCTATTTACCATGGATTTCACTTAAAAAAATTCAATAAGTGGTACCTCCTAAATGGGAGTACACTTGAGAGGTATGACTTATAACATTCCATTTAATAGCTAGAACCTAAAGAATACTACCACTATAAAATAGTTTGTAATGAAGAGTTTGCCATTTATACTTCTTTCATAACCCCTGTGGTTCCAGCGATATGAACATTTGTTTGAAATGTGAGGACATAATTTGATTCTGTCAAAAGGCTTAGGCTCCACCCATTGGAAGTTACACTGCAAACTTCCTGAGCTCCCCTGGAGTGAATGAGTTAAATTAAAAAAATGAATATCTGAAAATTCTGACAAAAAGTACACAATCTACATGTTCTAACTCTTTTGTATGTGATGTTACACTATGGTCTGACCTTATCCAAATATAACTCCTTATTTGAGGTCAGGCATGCATCCATTCCAAAGTAAATTGCAAAATAGTGTGCAACGTAGATCAGTCATATGCCAACATGTTCAAAATAAAGTACAAGCATTGATAAGGCATTGATAAGGCATGCATAAAATTGCATAAGCCCAGTAATATAGATATGCATGACTTATGTATATAAGCAGATAGCGTGTACATCATGTGACACTGTATGTCATGTTGCTGTGACAGGTCTGTTACAAAACCTGCCATTAGTCATATGTTTATGCATAGAATAACAAACTAGAGATTACGTAATGCATAATAAATGTTACTGGACCACTGTGAAGGGCCTGGAAAGCAGGTAACTCTCACAATAGTGATATCTATTTGGACATGATACACATGGCAAGTCTTCATATATGGCCACATCTACCCACTGGTTTACAGTATATACTGACATGTGTCACATAACACAATCAGCCTTGCAGGCAGACATCCGCTACAACTAATTATTACTGTAATGTCAGATGTGCACCAACATAACTGTAAAGAGATTATATAATATGTATGTAACAACATCAAAATGTATAAAACAGGACATATATAATGTGTGCACAAGTTACATCACAGCACAGTACAGTACCTTCACAGTGCCACTGCAGCCATCACTAGATCTGGCCCATAAAGTTTATTTATACTTCATATAACAAAAGATACAAAGGTGTAATAATAACATATGTAGTGTATGAGTATGCCCCTATTTAAATGTCATAATATTCAGAGGCTCCCAGGTTCATAGGTAAGTAATAGGCTAGCTGCCTTTGTGGGCTATTTTAAGCTTAGCCAATTTCCCTTTTTATGCTCCATTTACCTACCCCATTTGGTTAGAGATTGGCCTTACCCATCCCATGTTCGATGAAAATAACTGGGATCATACTATAGATAATTTGAGGGGATAAAGCATTTGGCATATATTTCATATATTGATTATATAAATAGAAAGCAGCAGCTGAGTAAGCGTGCCCATTATGTGCTTTAATTTCATTACTTAGGTAATTTACATAGCATACAGTACTCAGGTTAGTAGATATACTTCTGTTGTCACTTGTACATTTTCGATATATAAAACACATGAACAGCAGGCAGATAGATGTATCAGTAATAAGACATATATCATGCCATGCCACGCTAGGATGTAACAATGACATGGGGCCCAATTAAAAAAAAATGTGTAAGTGACCAGTAACAGTAGATATTTTAAAATGTAGATACTGGCATAAATCTGTTTCTAGATCGTCCTTACACTAATATCAGTCACATAAACTAAGAACGACTCTTTATCAATATGGGCTTTATTCTTTACTCAATGTATGTCTCACACTTTTATGTTATGGTGTCAATATAGCATTAAAAGTGACACCACAAATCATTATATGAAATTAATGCTTTTGCCTTCACATATTGTGAGTAAAATATGTATGATAAAACATATTTTAATATTAACAATCAATGGTACAGTTCAAACTGATATGCAAATGAGATGAGCAATACAACATGGTTAACATGTGACATTACAGCATGATATAATCAGAATGGAATATGAATTGTTTTTAACAACTGTACACAGTGAGAAGCACAGCAACAGCATGTAATAACTACAAAGTATGTGTATGACACACATCATTTTCCCTATTGCCACTGTTTGCATCTGTATTTTGCCTACGTATGTATTTGCAAATATGAAAACAAATTATTGATGATCATGAACATATGCAACACGCCAGAAACACAATAAACAGAGTATTGTATGCAAAGTAGTATTAAACAAATCATCGGAGTAGAGTGGTATATTGCTGCAAGAGTAGTGGAACAGCAGTATATGTCAATCAAGGTCTGCCGACTGCACAAACAGTGTGAGTTAGCAGGCACCCATTCAAAAAGAGAACAGGCAGGCAGTCTATACACACTATGTACCACTGCCATATGTACAGGTTGACAACTGAATACTGTGAAAACAGCAAAAGCAGTGTTATATGTTGTGCTAGATAAGTAACAATATAGCCCACACACCACATTTTTTACATACCACAGTTAAAGTGAACATGCCTGTTGAACATAGATGTTTATCACTTAGGTTGTGTCAACAAGCAGCACATAATCTTGGTGTAAGAAAAAAATGTTAATAACACATTCGACATTTCATATCAAATTATATACACATTAATGTTATTCACAATAAATCACTATGTATTACACATACCTTGCAGATGTGTCACTGTAACTCTGACATAACATAAACATACCTGAATGTCCTAGGACTTCATATCTAAACCTGCAGAATGTAAAACATTTAATAGTGTTTCTGGAGACATGAAGGAACTTAACAACACAAACCTCTCTCCTCCATTGCTCCTCAAGCCTGTGCATGGATTCAATGCACAGAGATTGGTTTCTCGCATGATCTTCAACAACTGCAAACAGAAAAAGATTTGAAGTATTACAGCAACAGAAGGATTGTTTTAGTCTAGTACATAATGACTGTTGTGTACAATGAAAGAACAGAAAAAACATACTTATTAATATATTTTAGCAAGCAGTGCTATGCAGTATCACTTTTTGCATATTCATTTATTGATATTTCAATCTCAATAGTTTAAACATATAAGGAAAACTGCTGACAAACTAGTGGAAGCCAGATTCAAACCTACAATTTTCACATACCCCCTCAGCTATAACATTTCAGATACTCCAGTTATATCATTTAAGGTAGTCATTTGTGATGTCAGCATCTTCACAAAGGAGTGGTACGTTAACATGCAATACGGTCATTTATACCTAACTAGCTTCTACATTACGATAACCACATGAATAAAAGTTAAGATTTAATTATAAGTACACATATCCATAAGTCATATCAATTTGTAAAGGAAACATAAGTACATCATTACATCACCATATCATAATACGAATAGTCTGGAAATTCTGCAGATAATTAAATGTACATTTATCCACCTTATAAAACTAAATTGTCAGCACAGTGAGTTTAACTTTTATAGTTTACAAGAAAACAGTTATGTGTACTTGAAATACATAAATATCCATTAAAATAATTGGTGTATGTGTGTGGGATTCAAACCTACACATGTAAGGTGGGTAGGAGAGCAGTCAGTGACTCCACGTACACTGCTAACCATACAGCTGTAACATAGAATAAGGATTACAGATCCACACTTATACTTGCATTGTGTGTACAAGACTCACATGTAGTTCAGCCATGATGTTCTGCATTGTTCTTACATTCATTAACTGATGAAAAAAGTAATGAATGATAAAAGACTGTTATGAAATTTAAACTTTAGTGGTAACTAATATATGTACCTACTCATCATTCACACATGCATCATTATTACCAGAAGTAACCTGTATGACATTTATAGAAGCTCTGAGGATAATGGAGAAATGCATAGTCATCTGTGACAAGTGCTGTTGGTATCAATGCACCATGGCCATTCTAGATCTTTAAAAATCTCTAATGAACAAGTTACCAAACAACTAAAGATCTTCTATATGTGATGTGCATTACTGAATGAACTACTGCCAAGAATTTATCCAAAACAGGCTACACTGAGATTTGAATCCATTGGCAAATAACATTCACTTTGCCAAATTACTTAACCAGTTGAGCTAATGGACATCACATTCTTTTTAAAAATATTTTAAAAGTATATACTATAGAATAACAGTATTAATAGTATGTGTGAAGTACATATTAATATACAGGTATAATAGACAGTCCTGCATATTGTTTTCACTGACCCATTATAGTTGTGGATAACTTCACAATGCATCAACACATGAATGTAAACTTTAAAGATTAAAATGTATTATTTTTCCATGTAAATTATTAGTATTACAGATAATCATGGAATACAATTGGAACACAATGCACACCTAAACATATATGCTTACTACATACATTTATGGTAATATGTGTGTTAAGGTGTGGAGTATGTAACTTACTGTAGGTATCAGGTGGCTGGCATCAGACGTCTGTGACCCTCCGTCAAAGATCCTGTGTGTTCCTCTGGTCTAGATCAACATAGTAGTCACAGATTTGTATGCCAGTCTGGTAGATCCCAGTTTGTCAACAGTGCTCCCTCTCAGTGTGGTTCCATATATCAATCATTGCAAAGTTCCTTGGGCATGATTGCTTCCTCTGTTCATGTCCAGCATAGAGAGTGAGCATCTGCGTCATCTTATCTTCTGTCCAGTTTAGTACCTGGACTCACCAAAGTCTCCTGTCAGTTGTTATCCTTAGTATGGTTGTAGAAGCCTTTGTTGTAATGTCTTCCAAAAAATGCTAACTGAGGTCTTGCTCAGTTCACAGGTAGCAATAGTATGCAACGAATATGTATCAATATTACATTTTAAAGTTGGCACATATAGGATGGTAGCAGACTATTGGAGGGCATCAGGCACATATTACAGATATTTCAATGTACTGATTCCCTATTGGTTAATTGTTTTGAGAACTGTATAGTTACACCAAGTTATTGGTCAATGAACCAAGATTTGAGAGCTTACATGAACATTCCAATTGGATTCCAAAACACTGAATGCTAATGAGCCTCATTAATTATGTATGGAGCAAGTGGTACTTAAAAGCTGTGTGTGCTTAGCTAAGCTAACTCTGGGATATAGCTGACTGAAAGGTAAATTCCAAAGGTAAGCTGTCACCTGCCTGCATTCCTGTGGTGGAATACTGGAATACAATGCTATTATGACTTACCTATGCTCATAGTAAGCTGTATAAAACAACTTTAACATATATTCATGCATATGTTTAAGGGATGGAGATAGATTTCAATAATATGCATACATATGGGTATATGTCTATCACTATAAAGGAGGTTTTCTCCATATGTAGTTTTATGACTACATACAAGCCAGTCCCAGTGAACCACAGATATGGATGGAATCAGCATATACTGTATAGATAGTTATTGTAGATTCATCTGAAGTAGGTTTGCAGAGATTGGTGACTTATGAGGGTGTCCGCAAGTTGTTTATTCAGGTACTGATTTATGGATACTCTCTGATGCTTAATTATATAGTGGTAGTTGTACATACATTCAATGGGATATAGGCAGCACCAGGATGGCTTAGCATTTACATTTCTTGTATGTAGCCATGACTGTATAACTAGCTATTTTCATAAGCTGATGTTTTACTGCCTTGTTTCTGTAAAATGTTCAGTAGTTGTGCTGTTTACCATATCATGAAGGTTGCATTTATGTCTGTCACTGATTGCGATAACATCTGTGATACATCCTACATGATTGAGGTATAATTGGTAGGTGTGGCTGGATGTGCATGTAACTGTGGCAATACGATTGTTATAGTACTGACGTTGTTGTACGCTGATTATGTATTTGGCCCTTACTTCTCATAATATCCACTGATATGGGTTAAAATTTCATCTCTGCATATATGACATATCCAAACGTGGAATGGATTGAGAGATGTGCACATATATGTTGATGATTTTGGATGTGCTGACGCATATGGATCAGCTATCCAGACATGTTTTTTTTTATATTCTTTCTGCTTATCTGTACATTATGGTAATAAAGATGACCTGTGTAGTCTTGCTTGGCTATGCACTGTAAATGAGAGGTGAGACAGTCATTTGACACATGCTTTGAATATTGTCATTTCAATATGTAAACCCCTATAGAAAATCTAAGCTGCACATAGCACCTTGTCTTTTATATGTCCAACCAAAACAGTAAGGAAAAAATTTCAACTTGTGAAAATGAAATAATTATAGAGGATCTGCATCAGCATGGCTGGAACTGGGAAGTTCAACACTATGTGGAGAAGCCAAGTGTGGACAGTTCGAGAAATCCAGTGTAGACAGATCTTCCAAACATGATTGATGCCATGGGTGGGTACAAGAGACCCAAACAGGATTCTCCATGCAGCCAACAACCTCTGCCGCTGTGAGAAGGTGAGGAATGCTACTGGAGGTGGACCAACATTGCCTCCCCATATGAGCTAATGATGTTTCTGGCCTCCCATCATAACACCTGCCAGAATATTTGGATAGCTGGTGAAGGTATTGAGGCAGGTGTTCCAGGATGTACAGGTATGGCTGATTTTCACAAATGCTGCAGCATGCACCAATTTTCATTGAAGTACATTCATTCACATTTCTTACCATAATGTTATATTTGTGTTACAGCAGCATAACTATGATATGACCATGACAGCACAGCTGATGTTGATGCACAATGAAGTGTTATATCATGTTATCTTACCTACACAGCACATGCACAACACTGTCAACAACATGTGTAATGTTGTGTTTATCAAATGCATAGGCCCCTCAACATCGGAACAGTAGCATCACATGCCATGTAAGCGTTTCCATATTCTGTTAGTGTGATCCATATCTGCTGTATGCTTCTTCCTGCTGTTATGGCTGAGGTGTATATTCACATGTTGTTTTTAATATGCCATTTTAACCTGCAGATACATTGTTGAGAGACACGGACCATGAAACAACAGGCACAGATAGACATGGTAAGGTTCATAGGTTCATAGCTGTGTACAAGGCTAATGGCCCTAGAGTCTTTACAACCCTAGCCCATAGGATTACCCTGGCATTGTGCCACCCAACCTTAGTTCCCAGTGCCTCTGTTGAGGAGAGTCACTGGAGTGATCACCGGGGTGAATTTTCTATTTCCCATCCACTCACCAAGATTTCTCTTGATGAGGGTCAGTGAGGTGCTCTGTTTAACATGTATGGGAAGTCTATTCCATGGCATGGGCAGTCTCTGGGTTATGAACCTATCCCTCCAGCTTGTTCTGTTGATTGTTCATAGGTAGATACTAGGCGATTAGCCCTAGGGCCTATAAAAGCCTAGCCAAAAAGGTACCCAGGCTTTCGCCACCTAAGAAAATAATTTTCCTGTGCCCCTGTCGAGCAGAGCCACAGAAGTGATCCCTGGGGTGAATTTCCTATTTCCCATTCAATCATCAAGATTTTTCTTGAAGAGTGCTAATGAGGAGCTCTGTTTCACATAGACAGGTAGTGTGTTCCAGAGTATGGGAAGTCTCTGGGACAGGAATCTATCCCTCCAACATTTTCTGTTTATTGTGGTTGCAAGGTTTAGGTCCCTAAAGCATGTAGCTCAGAGGGATTGGGATTTCTTTAAGTGGAGCATGTCCAACAGCTCTGGGTTTGACATAGCGTTGTATGTTAGGCAGAGATCGTCTCTGAGTAGGTGATATGCGATGGAGTAAAACTGGAGTTTTTTGAGACTATCTGCATAGGGCATCTGTTTGAGGCCAGTAATCCACTTTATGAGATATTTCTGTGGCCTTTCCAGTTGTTGTAGATGTCTTGTGAGGTACATACCAAAAGGGGCATTGTACTCTATAATGGGTCTAATGGTTTATGAGTAGAGGGGAACAATGACCTCTTTTTTTCCGGATGAGAAACCTTTTGTGATGAGGTGAGCCACGTAGAAGGATTTCAGGACCAATGTGGCAATGTGATTATCAAAGGAGAGATTACTGTCCACCTGTGTCCCAAGGTCTCTTATCACACTTTCGGCATTAAGTAGACTCCCACTTATGTGGTAGTTCATGGGTACAGAGTTTTTACCAAAGGGGATGACAATACACTCTTTGGCATTGAGCTTCAGGCCATGGCTTTGACACCAAGCATATGTCTCAGTGAGGCCCTTTTGTAGTATGTCCACATCATTAGGAGTTTCGATTATGGCTCCTAGTTTGCAGTCATCTGCAAACTTTGTTAGCCAAAGACCTTCTGTGTTAGCCTGTACTTCAGAGAAGTAGATACCAAACAGGAGAGGACCCAGGACTGAACCCTGTGGTACTCCACTTGTCACTGGTCTGAAGTCGGATTTGGAGTCTGCTACTTTCACAGTGTGGGTTCTGTCTGTGAGCCATTTGGCAACCCATCTTGTGACATAGGGATTTATACCCAGTTTAGTTAGCTTATCTATAATTCCAGAGTGGGGGATGGTGCTGAAAGCCTTGGTGAGATCTAGATAAGCTGTATGAACCACTTTACCCTCATCTATGGCTTTGGTGACTACTTCAAAGACGTCAATCAGGTTTAGGAGACATGATCTGCCTTTTACAAACCCGAACTAGGTAGGGTCTAGAGTTTGGAGATTACCAATGTCTTTGTTTATGAGTTCCATGATGATACGTTCCTTGGCCTTGTAGACCAGACTCATCAGGCTAATGGGGCGGTAGTTCCCGGGGTCCATCGTGGCTCCCCCTTTGTGGAGTGGGATAACCATCACTGTGTGCCATTCAGTGGGCACAAAGCCTGAGGTAAGGCTATAATTGAACATGGTACTTAGGTAGGGTGCCAGTTCATTCTGTAGTTCATGTAGAACGCAGCCTGGGATATTGTCAGGTCCCATGGATGCTGTGTTCTTGGTTTTGGATAGTGTGTTTTTTACCTATGCAGTTGTAATTACAGGAACTTTGCATTCTTCCAGTATAGAGATGGGCCTTCTAGGGGGTGAGAGGGGGTAAAGTTAGCACTGAACCTATCTGCCAGGATGTTGGAAATATCAGTTGGTTCTGTATATTTAGTGCCATTGTGCTGTAACTCAGAGCAGATCTGAGTGTTGCCATTGAGATTCTTGACATAGCTATAGAATGCTTTGTGGTTGTCTTTAGAGTCAGTGGAAATTTTGTTTTTGTAACTAGCTTTGGAAGATTTTATGAGGGATCTCCGCTTCTTACTGAGGTTGACCAGGGAGTTCCTCCAGTCATGGGATTTTACTCTTTTTTGCAACAGTTTCTTTTTTCTGTTGTAAGGTTTGTTTATGGCAAAGGACCACCAGATTGGCTTACTTTTTTTGGAGGATAGCATCTTGGTTCTATTAGGGATAGCATGATCCATGCATTTGTGCAAGTGCTTATAAAGTGCATTTGTGTAGGATTCAGCAGTCGTACCTCTATTGTCTGTCTGCATGGGTGTCATGAAGTTTGCCACTTCTCTCTTAAGAAGTGTGAAGTTGACTTTGGAGAAGTTTTTTACGGTGGTTTCCCTTATTGGGGGTGGGGGTGGGATGTGGATGTCTAGGGTGATTAGCTTGTGGTCGGATCTGACCAACAAGGAATTGACCTCTGGTATGGAACACCGGTTTCCCATGTTGGTAATGACCAGGTCTAGGATATTGCTGCCCCTGGTGGGGGTGTGAATAAATTGATCCAAGACATTGGAATTTATGAATTCCAGAAAACGTTGAGCAAAAGAGTTGGTACATGAGCAATTTTCCCAGTTAATGGTGGGGTTGTTGAAATCGCCCATTATTAGGGTGTTGTGTTGTACCTTAATACTTTCCTTGTACCAAGAAATGAGGAGTGGGAATCCTGGGGCATGGTGGGGGGGTCTGTAGCAAGCTACAATTTGGATTGCGGTCTTGCCCAGAGTTAGTTACACTTGGATAATCTCGGATGCATTATACTGTGCAACTAGCCTGGAGGTGTGGATATCCTTAATGAATATGGACATGCCTCCACCTTTAGTGCTTCGTTCCAGGTTAGGTGGCCGAAAGGTGTGGTTATGAATTATAGCCTGGTAACACAGGGGTGCTCTCTGGAGCTTTGAACCACATCTCTGTCACTGCACAGATGTCGATGTTCTCCATTTTAAGGAGTGCCTCGAGTGAGTGCATTTTGAGGTTTACACTTCTAGCATTGATTGATTAGCATTACCCTCAGATTTTGATGGCTTGTACTTGTTACTGTGGTGAATTTGTCATTTGATCCTTGCCTAAAAAAGGCACTATAGGGGTGGCAAGAGCCTTAGCCAGTATCCGGAATCCCAAGGGTGACAGGTGCAGGTCATCTCTGGCAAAGCATCATGGTCTGTCGATCATGTCGTCCCAGGCAGACAAATACTGGATCACTTACCACTGATTGTGGTAATGAGGTTGAGGTCTCTGGAACATGTGATGTGGAGGGATTGGGATTTCTTTAGATGTAGCATTTCTAACAGAGCTGGGCCAGACATGGCTTTGTAAGTCAAGCAGAGATCGCCTCTAAGTAGGCAATATGAGACAGAGAATAGTTGGAGTTTTTCAAGTCTGTCCATATAGGACCTAGTATAGCCTAGGATCCTCTTTGTGAGGTACTTTTGTGGCCTCTCCAGTTGTTGCAGGTGTCTCGTGAGGTACATGCCAAATGGGGCATTCTACTCGATGACTGGCCTAATGAGGGAAGAGTAGATGGAGACAATGACCTCTTTCTTCCTGGATGCAAACCCTTAGTAATGAGATGTGCCACATAGAAGGACTTTCTAACCACAGTGGCAATGTGGTGGACAAAAGAGAGGTTGCTGTCAACCTGTGTTCCCAGATCTCTTATAATGCCTTCTGTGTTCAGTGGATTACCACTGATGTGTTAATTCATGGCAACCAATTTTCCCCAAAGGGGATGACGACACATTATTTAGTATTGAGCTTAAGGCTATGGTTCTGACACCAGTCATTGGTCTCAATGAGGCCTTTCTGTAGGATGTCAACATCACTTGGGGAGTTAATAATAGCTCCCAACTTGCAATCATCTGCAAACTTTGTCAGTCAGAGTCCCTTCATGTTGGCCTGGTCTTCAGAGAAGTGATACCAAACAGGAGATGACCCAGGACCGAACCCTGTGGGACTCCACTTGTGACTGGTTGGCAGTCTGACTTGGAGTCAGCTACTTTCACACTGTGGGTTCTATCTGTAGGCCAATTTGCAACCAACCTAGTGATATAGGGGTTGATGCCTAGCTTAGTGAGTTTTCCTATGATTCCTGAGTGAGAGGTTGTTCATACTGTTGCCATAGTGCAATACGGTTTAACAGACCTGTGATCTATGATATTAATGTTGGCTTGTTCCCTACACAAGTACATCCTCAACAAATCTTCACCATTTGTCACAGAAGTGTCTCCATATTTGGTTAGTGTGATCCATACCAGTTATGTGCCTCTCCCTCTTGTTATAACTGAAGAGTATACTCATATGTTGTTTGCATGCCATTTTATAATACAGATTCCACTTTACATCAGCTGATATGTTCCCAAACCTAGGAGGACATGCTTGGAGAGGCAATCTATACCACTGCTACATTTCATTATTGATAATTACATCTGTGTCCATCATGACTAATGTGGTCTTCTTCACCTGCATAGGACACCTGCAATCTGCATGTCATTTTTGTCTATCTGTTATATGTGTATCTTATTTGCTGTGCATTATACATCAGGTTTAATGCTACATCATGCCTTGTATGTACTTACCACTGAGTTGTGTACATTTATCGTTTTACATGACAATGGCATTTCAACCCTCACCACTGGTGGTAGAATCAGAAGAAAACATGCTAGGTAGGTTTTAGTAGTATTGACTTTACCTGTGATATCTGCTTGATATGTAAATGACATATCTGTGGTTTACAGGTCCCTGCACTACCCACAGCCATGACAATCTGGTACGTCTATATCATCATAAGCATTGTAGTTATACAGTTTTCCAAAATGTTTGTCATTTGACTTCTGTGAATGTATGTCAGATGTGTCATTTGTCTTTTTTGTGGCACGCTCACTACCTGCCTCCTCCAGTAGACCATCCACTGATCCTAAGGTGGGATGTGATGTGCCTCACTCTAATATCTGCTACTTATAGCACATTAATATGGTGCAGCACATGCCTCACTCTCAGCATTGAATACACTTTCGTGGACAAGTTTCCCTTTTTTATCCTCACTCTGACATATATCACCCATGTTTGCCTTCCCATAGCTACTTGATTCAACACACACATACATATATACCTATACTGCTGTATCCCAAGCAATGTTGCATGTTCCATGGCTGATGCGTACTCACTTTCATTGATGCTCTGCATGATTGAACATATTCTTACATCTAAATGACTCATGTTGCAGCAATAACCTGTGCATCAAAGTGTTGCCTTATGTGTGACATTTCCATGTCATGCTTGTGATGGGAGACTTATTTCTGGTATTTTTCTTTGTGGTTGATCCTAGGGATTCTTGTCATTACTCCTGCTATTGTAGGTTGTTTAGTGTGTTGTATCTCACTGTTCCACATCGCTATGCTATGTGTGATGCATCAGTGTTAGTGTATGACCCTCCTGCCTTTAGGTTATGTGTGTCCTGATACATCACTCTATACTGCATTTGCCTGCATTTATACTGTTTTACAGCTACCTTCCAATAGCCCACCTGTACAGTGACACCTTCTGCTGTGCACACCCCCTGTGTGCCATGCATATGCCAGTGTGGTATTCTTTGTTGAAGTACCTTGCAGAGACACTTATTGTGGTGATGTTTCCTTTGTATATATTCAGATGTGCTCCTTGCTGAGTTGTGTGTATATTGTCTTACAGGTAACAAATGTTTCTGTTGTGTATGATATTCAATGTAGACAACTAGTGGTTTATTTCCTTTAGTTGTGCTCTGTGCTGCTGTTTTGATGCATTAGTCATGCGCTGTGCTGCTGTTGTGGGGTAACACTGTGTGAACATCATTGTTTAGTCTATGCAGTTCTGTGTATGTGGCTTGTTATGACTCACTGGTATGTGTGTCAGACACTTCTGTGTAGCCTGAACTAGGATATATGGCCACAACCTCCATCACCCATACCTATTTTTCTCACATCTGTGTCCTCATGATCATCCTGTGACAGCTCTGATATCTTAATATCAGACATCTGAGGTTCGCAGCTGGTAGGTCACCATGTCTTGATGTTATGTCATGCAATATGGGACACACAGAGAAAATCTGTGATGCCTTTTCTGGTGTGTGTTGGATTGCACCTTTGGATGTTTGCAGACATCTGAATCTTGCTTTCATCATGCAAAACACATGCTAGATGGTGTTTTGTGGTGTGTGCATTGTTGCATGCATCCTTGGTGGGGGTTGATGGGGCTCTGTATGGTGTCATAAGCCAAGGTTCAAGTGGACAACTCCAGTTACCTGTTTTTAGGGGGCATGAGAAGGAATATTTCTTCATGTTGATTCCTGTTGCAATGTCTGGCTACTGATTACTGTATAGTGGTGGTCATGTGCTTACCTAGTAAGAGCCCCTATGATATTTCATCATATTGTAATGCAGACCTCAGGGCACTTTTCCTCTAGATTGCTGCATCATGCACACTATCAGGGTGTGTTGTCATGATATTAGTAATGAGGCTGTCTACAGAGCACACCACCTGACAACTGAATGATGGCCACCCCTTTCTATTGATGCATCATTCAGTATCAGGTACAGTTGGGGTTTTGATTGGGACATGGATGCAGTCTATTGCACTGAGGACATGGGGGAAGTTGGCAATGGAACAGAACTGTTGCATGACAGTTCTGCACTCCGTGGCAGTTGTTTGAAAGTGGATGTGTTCGTCCACCTTGGTGCACATTGCTGTCAGAAACTGTGCAGAATCTCTGGGACACTCCTAAGGCATCTCCTGTATGCTGCTAAAATTTCCCAAAGGCCAGCATACCCACATTCAGGCATATTTTTATTTCTACTGGTACTAGATTACCTCCACAGACTGTAATCCTACATGTGGGGTGCACACCCTGCATACAGCTTGCACCAGTTCTCTATCTAATCTGTACCTATTATTTCCTGTTCAGAGAGTTGGTTTAACTGTAGCCTGGCACAGTTCCTAGCTGGCTGCTATTTGGAATGTATGTGCAGATTATTATTTTACCAGAAAGCTGTAAACATATTTACATTTATCATATTCAATGTTTGAGATGCTTGTGCCTCTATTCATTATTGCACTGGCTTTTCAGAAACTAAGTCTGTATTAAGTCTTTGCATGAAACGTCTTCCTTCTCTTTACATGTATCATCCACTATAACATGCAGTCCCACTGATAAAATTCCATAACATAGAAATTAAAACAGTTCAGCAGAAATCCAGAGACTGATGTGCTTATTGTTTCAGTTGTGCCTCCGGATCTGAGTGGTCCAGTATGAACAGCATTGTGCTTCTCTGTTTTGTGCATGAAACAACATGGCCTCAGTTATACTGAAGGAACCACTATGCTACTAATGCATGGAAAGGTGTCAGGTATTCACTTATTCATGCAGAAGACCTGTCAGTCATATTAACTGTGTTCATAAGATCTGCCACTAAAGGAGCTTGTGAACGACCAAAGAATGTTGCCAGTTATGCCATACTAATTCCTGGAGTATACATAGTGACATGGTGTCAAATTCTTTCAGAAGGTCCACACAGAGTATACCCATGAGCTAAACTGTGTTCATGGCTCAAAAATGTTATTTGTAAGTTTCAGGAGTGTGATTCCCACGCTGTGTTCCTTCTGAATGTCATGCTGATGTTTGAATAACAGCTCATGAAGATCTTAGACAGTCCTTAGTTATCTGGAAACTGCTTTGCCTGGAATTTTGTATAGTGATGTCAAGATGATGATAAAACAATTCAAAACTAACCAAGATCTCCCTAATCTGCTTTTCGCAGAGGGATGACGGAAGGCAATTTCTAACAAATAAAGGTTAGTTTCAACAACAAATTATTAAAAATAGCCTAAAACAGTAGCATATAAGAAATAAATCATAAACTGATGAAAAATTCCTATCAGAAATGTTTAATATACAAAATGGCACCAAAAGCAGTCTAAATTACATTTCTACAGCGGTTAAGATTCTAAGGACTGCACTGAAGAAAATGACAGTTTCATTAACACAGTTCCAAGTTAAAACTACATGCACAAAAGTCCCCTAATTTTGTAAAAAAAAAGGCTAGTTTCTGTCAAAATGAATGGATAAAGCTTAAAACAGTATTGGACATGAAATAGGTTCATATAGATTCATAGAAGGTTACTAGGCTGATGGCCCTAGGGCCTTTACAAGCCTAACCATGATATGTCAGTGTTCCCTAGTTGACCTTGGTTAGATGGCTATTATTTGCAGAGTGAGTCTATAATCAGCACCAACTGCCCCATCCGTGAGGGACATAGGTGCCACCCCTGGAGTGAATTTACGGTCTCCCATCCAATTTTCTAGGTTGCTCTTGAATAGGGTCATTGAGGAGCTCTGCTTCACATGAACTGGGAGTTTATTTCAGAGGAGTGGCAATCTCTGGGAGATATATATATCTCTCTTCAGCATGCTCTGTTAATATCACAGGCTAAGTTGAAATCCCTGGAATGAGTGACTCTTGTCCCATTTGATTTGTGGATGTGCAGCATTTCCATTAGGGCATGGTCAGAGACTGCTCTGTAAGCCAGGCACAAGTTACCTCTCAGCCGCCTGTAGGATACAGAGCAGTGACAGGGCTATCAGTCTTTCCATGTAGGTCATATTTTTAAGGCCCTGAATTTTCTTGGTGAGAAACCTCTGAGGTATCTCCAGCTGCTGCAGGTGTCTGGCTAGGTACATGCAAAAGACAGTGTTGTACTCCATTAGTGGTCCAATGAGGGTCGAGTAAAGATGAGTTATAACATTCTTAGTCTTGGATGTGATGCCCTTACTTATGAGATGTGCAATGTAGAAGGCTTTCCTTACCACTGTAGACACATGGTGATTGAATTTAGATTGCTATACTGGGCTTGAGCTTAGGAAGGTGCTGTCAAGCTTGTACTTTGCAGGGATTTCCTCTTTGCCAAAGGGGATAATAATGCACATTTCTGCATTACCTTTAGTGTGGCTTTGGCACTAATCATTTGTCTGTGTTAGCCCCTTTTGTAATATGTTAATATTTGTTTGGGGACTCAGTGATTGCACTCAGTTTGCAATCATCAGTGAACATGGTAAGCCACAGGCCATTTGCTTTCACTTGGACTTCTGAGAAATAGATTCCTAACAGTAGAGAGCCTAGCAGAGATCCTTGTGGTATGCCACTGGTAACTGGTCTACTGGTAGAGATGGAATCCCCAACTTCGACTTTATGTATTCTGTCTGTGAGCCTGTTGGTTACCCATCTAGTGATGTATGGGAGAGTTTCTTGAAGATACCTGAGTGGGGATTGAGTCAAAAGCCTTGGCTAGGCCAAAATAGGCAGTATGTAGTGTTTCGCCTTCACCCAGGCTTTGGTGACATTCTCAATGAAGTCCACCAGGTTCAATAAGCATGATCTACCCTTAATGAAGCCAAACTGGGTTGGGTAAAGAGTTTGAAGGTCACCTATGTCCTTGTTGATAAAGTCCATGATGATTCTTTCCATGGCCTTGCAGATAAGGCTGGTTAGGCTTATGGAACTATAGTTCCCAGGGTTGATTGATGGACTCCCTCTGTGCAAGGGGATTACTGTTGCTGTTCTCCACTCAGCTGGAACAAAGTTGGTGCTCACGCTGAGGTTAAATAGAGTGCCAAGTGGTTCCACTAGGTTTTGTTTTGGATTGTTTATTTAGCAGCTTGGGATGTTATCTGGTCCCACAGAGGCTGTGTGTTTTACCTTGGAGTGCAGATATGACCTGCACTTTGGAGATACTAGGTAGAGGACTGGTGTCAGATATGCTTAGAGGAATGGCTGGTGGGGATAGGGGGGGGGGGGGTAAAGTTTACAACAATCTGCCAGCTAGCATGTTGGTAATTTCCTCAGGTTTAGTATGAGAGGCACCATTCTCTATAAGTTCAGCACGTAGTTGGATGTTCCCTTTTCTATTTCAGATGTAGCTAAAGAATGCCTTATGATTATCCTTAGCTAGGGATGCTAATTGCGCTTCATAACTAATTTTAGAGGACTAAAGATATGTGAACTTGTTCAAGCTGTGGAGGGTATTCTTCTTCTGCTAAGTAAATTCCCTCTTGTTTTTAGACATCAGTTTCTTCCTTTTATTATATAACCTATTTCTACTTGAGGTCCACCAGGGTGGACTGTTTTTTTTGGGAGGACTTGGTTTTGATCCAGTCAGGTACAGCCAATTCTATACAGTTGTTTATGTGGTTATACAGAGCATTTGTGCATCCCTCTGCATAGCAGTCATTGTTGGATGTGTTAGCGGGGGGGGGGGGGTTGAAAGTTTTTATACCATCACCTAGTAGGCTGTAGTATGCTTTGGAGAAACGTTTCAGTTTTTTTGCTCCTGTGGGGGTGTCAGGTCTGATCATTACTTAGAATGAGACAGGTTTATTGTCTAACCTTCCAGGGAGGGCAACACACAGGGGGTAGTGCAGTGACCCCCCCTCCATGTTGGTGAGTACTAAGTCATAGGACATTTGAACCCCTTGTGGGGTGCTGATTAACTGTTCCAGGGCATTTGTATTGACAAAGTCCAGAAACCTCAGGGCGAGCATGTTTGTTCTCATTTATGTCACCCAGTCAGTGGAAGGATAGTTGAAGTCTCCCATGACCAGTTTGGCTGTATAGTGAATGACTCTAGTAAGTCCAAATAGATGGTGTGCTTCTCTTGGTTCATGGTGGGGGACCTGATGTGCTAGGGTGTTTTATCTATAGTTAGTTGGACCTGGAGTAGCTCAAGATAGTCATACTGTTGAATCAGTCTCAAGGTGTATTTGGCTTTAGTGAAGATTGATACAGCTTCACCATGGTTCTTTCACTCTCATTTTAGGGTCTGAACACGTGAAAGGCATTGTAGCCTTGTACAGCTGGGGTGCCGTTTATGGTCTTGAACCATGTCTCAGTGACTACATAGATGTCAGCATCTTCCAAGGTGAGGAATGCTTCCAGAGAGTGCAGTTTTATGTTTAGGCTCCTAGCAGTAAGCAGCAGAACCTTGAATTTGTCTTGAGTGGATTTTTTTACATCAGAAATATTGTTGTTTTGACATTGCCTAGAAAAGGCACTATAGAGGAGGCAAGCACCTTTGCCAGTATACAAAAGCCTAGAGGAGGCAGGTGAAGACCATGTCTGGGAAAGCAGCATGGTCTGTCAACCATGTCTTCCCAGGCTGACAAATACCGGATCCCCCTGGATTGACCCAAGAAGCTAAGATAATTGTCAAAGTCAATCATTTTTTGCCTATATTATGACATCATCCTAGGTGAAGATAGAATGCTCCTTAGGGCTAGGGACATACCTGCCTGGGACACACACTCTGAGAGTTAAGTCACATCTGTCTTCATATAGTCCAGAAAGGTACAGCTCAAGTCATTCACCCCAACATGTACTATGACAGAGTCATAACACTAATTGCTGTTGAGTGACTTGAGTACATGCATGATTTGATGGATCCTGGGACCTGACAGGCAGCTGTGAATCTTTCCTTCTCCAGCCTGGCGAGGAGGACATCAGTGTGTCTCACTGTGGAGTCACCTATCACCAAGACATTTGGTTTTGAGGTGTTTTGCCTTATGGGCTTATTTGCTGACACGGGTGTGTGTGTGCTGCTATGTGTAGTGGATTCCATTTGCTTTGTAGTGTGTACAAGTGGTTTGTGCTGGGAGGTCTCTGATCTTTTGGTAGGCTTCTATTGAGCACCTCTGCATATGTAGGTTTATGAGCTGTGACCTTGTTTTCTGTGAGAGGTGGTGTGTGTGTTGACAACCTGTTTGATGCTCAGTTTCTTGTTATGCAAGTGAAATGATTCCAAATCCATAGTGTAATTATATCTCTCACATATTGTATTTGTTTGTTTTTGGAGTAAGTGGTTGTCAGTATACATGAGGCAATTATACATTGCCTCAGGTTGCCCATGTCAATCAGGCTGGCCTGAGAAATGGTTGGAAACTGACTGTCCATTATGGCAGGTTTTTACAGTAACTACTACTGGGGAGTGGGCTAGTCTGACCAGATTTTGCTCTAGGATTAACAAAGGGGTTTACTGTATTGAAAGCTAGGGGTAGGCTTCGCACTGTGCAACTGAGTTTCCCACAATACAGCAGGGAAGCTTGGGAGGGTTCACTAACAGGTGTATAAGAGAAAATTGTCTTTCAAGGCATTTGCATCTATACAGGGCATCTCTAAACCCTGTTTCACAGTGCACAGCTGTGCACAAATGTAAGGCTTAAATACAGGTGAAATTAAACACTTTTAAGATAAACTGCCAATGGGAAAGCACACAATGAGTTTTCCTCCAGTAATCTCCAATTTAGATGAGGCTCAGGCTACATACTTCTGCCACAATGGTGTAGGCAGGGCCCTCCTTATGTAAGATGGCTGGAATAATACTCAAGTGTAACAATACAGTCTAGATTAAGTAGATTTTAATCTAGTCTATGCTATGTAATAGCTACTTAAAGCAATAGAACAGCTTTTTTAAAGTGCAGAAAATACAGTAAAATTAGCAAAATGATAAAATACAGTCAGCAAAGTCCAAAGAAAACTCAGAAAGTGCTTATTTTTTCAGTTTTTAGCAATGGATGCTTTGGATTTCAGCAAAATCTCCCTAGACCACTGCCAAAAGTTGCCAAACATTGAGCAGTTCCAGTTAGATGACCTGCAGTGGTATTGCTCTCTGCACAAACTGGCAGTCTTTCAGCTGCTGTATTCTATTCTGATATCATCTGAGCTTTTCTTATGATCTACAACCATGGAGAATATCCATTCAGTAGGTTCATTGACTGGACAAATCACACCTTGCTGCACCATTTTATCTAGCTCAGCTTTGACTCTGTTCTGCATAGCTACTGAAACTTTACAGGCTGGTCTAACAACTGGACTGACTTCAGGGTCTAACTTCATGGAGTATACAACTGGGAGTTTGCCTAGTTTGTCTAAGAAAAGATCAGCATAGGTAAAAAACAGACTGGGAGAAATTAGAATAGTGGTCTTTCAAGCTAATATGATGGACTTCCTTATTAAATGAAAGCAGTCCCATTTTCAAACTGTCTCTAAGGCCTAATAATGACTGTACGTTCCTTCTGACCACATAAAATTGAAAGTCATAGCTGTTCCCAGCAAAGTAACATGAAAGCACTACTGAACCTTCAGTGTGAATTTTTTCACCACCATAAGCAACAAGTTTTGCATACTTTGTCAAATCAAGTTTGTCACCAGCACATACTCTAGAAAATGTTTCTGCAGACATAACATTGCACTTTCAACCTGTGTCAGCTTTGAGCTCTCGGGGTCTTCAATTTATCTAAACAGTACAAAATACTTCATTCTTTGCCCATAAATCGACTGCATTGACTGCTTCATTAAGCACAGATACACCATCAACAAAAAAAGTAGGGTCATAGCTTTTTAATTGATCAACTTGTCTTCTTAAATGTTCTCTTTTAATAAAAGAATGAGCCTCTTTTGATTTACAACATCTTTGAAAACGATTCTACTTTTTACATCTGTGGCATTGCTGACCAAAAGCTAAGCACTTTTCTCGTTTAGGCACATGAGTGCCACTACAATTATGATAATTGACTATGAGCAGGAGCGGCCTTAGCTTAGCTGGTGCCCTAGGCAAAAGGGCTCCATGGCGCTCCCCATCACACTACCCAGTGCCCCCATCCTAGTCTACCTACTCAAATAAATACTGGAAAAGCACCCCTGCTAGAGCGGTGCCCTAGGAGGTCGCCTAGTTGGCCTATACCTAAGGCCGGCTATGACTTTGAGCTAGGTGAGGGTATATGCTTTGGGTTTGCTGACTCACCCTTGTGCTTCACTGAGACTGTGCACACTCGGCAATTTGCTAGAAAGGTATGGGGTTTACCAGTGAGTGTTGCAGGGCTGACAGCTGCTGCCATGTACTCGGGCCTGTTTCTTTTAACCACATGTTGCATACTATCAAAGTTAGCTTTAGAAGATACTGGAAGCATGCATTTCTCATTTGTAAGCATATTTATGTTCCTGAAAGAATATTTTTAATATATTTTTTAAATATTTAAATATTTAAAGTATTTATTATAAAATATTTATTTATTTAATTAATCATTTATTTATAAGTAACTTGACAATATATATTTATTTATTTATAATGTTATATATATTTCACAAATGAGTAAATCAGGTTTTATAATTGTTATTTTCCTTGTATATGTAAAAATGAAATTTGTATGGTATAGCAGGATTTGCACACTAGATGGAGCTGTTTCACATGAGTCTTTAAATGATTATACAAGTTTAGATACATGAATATGTAATAGCTTTGTTAAATATTCATGAGTTGTCAATGAAGATTGGTGCATTTGAATTTGATTTTTAATTGTAGGGATGATTTCATTGGAAAATCAGTCTTTGATTAATGTATAAAATAGGTAAGGTTTTATTCATTAGTTGTCTGATGAAGTCCTGGTGGAGAGGGACGAAAACGCATGTTTCTGTATGTCAATGTGAAGAGCGTTAATAAATTCTAGTTCATTTTTTATCTAAAACAAGTTCGGAAGTCTTTCTGCGACTCTAGCAGCACTTTGGTGGTTTTACAAGCATATTTATGTGCTTTTCTGTAAGCTCATATATCTGACAAATCTCAATGGCCTTATTCAAAGTTAAATCACTGTCATGAAGCAAAATCTTTCTCACAGCATCATCTTTAATGCCACACACAAGTCTGTCTTTTATCAACTCATCCCTTAAATCACCAAATCTGCACATTTTAGCTTTATTTCTCAAGTCCGTAGTGTATGCTTCAAAGGTTTCTGCAGGCTTTTGATCCCTTGTGTAAAATAAGTGCCTTTCCATTATAATATTCATTTGGGAGTTACACATTTCTCTAAATTTATGTTTTAAGCACTCAGGGTCTTTCCTTGACTCAGCCGGTACCACTATATGGCGGTTTTCCCCTTCCCCTGCAAATATAGCAGGTGCATACACAAATGAATGTTCTCTTTCTATGGCTTCTGAACCAGGTAAAGTAAGTAGAATAAATGCCTTTGAATGGTCATCTTTATCAGAAAATGCAGCTTGTATGAAAATATTGTACTCTCAAATACTCTCCAATTCTCCGCAATATTATCATCAAAGACAAGTGGATCTAGTTTTTGAAATCCTTCAGCTATGCCAACAAAGTATGCCCAAACACACTTTAAATATGGCCCTTGTAATTATGTATGAACATGCACATACAGCCAGTACTTGTAATAACATTCAAATGCACAATAAAATCTTCAAAATACTGTACTTTGTGAAATATGCTGTGAAATGGCTGTATTTTTGTGAAATAACTGTACTGTAATACTACACAGACTTGTGAACACTTCATACACTTCGGATATCTTGAATAGCATTAGTTAATGCAAAAAAGTAGCTCATAGTGAAAAAATGCAGTCATTTTCCTTATTTTATTCATTTTATGTGATTTGGACATTGTTTCAAACATTTTCTGTAGTTATTCAAATATTTTTATTAATATGTCACAGTTTAGGACATTTTGTTTAACTAGAAATTTGTTTAGAGCATTCTGAGTGCTTCATTTTATATTTTATGAATAAGAAATCATTTAAGTAAGCTTTGATACCTGAAATACGTTTCTGACCTGTTTTTGCAAGTTATATATGCAGTAGGGATGATCCATACCTCTATATTCCTCCACCATTAACTGAGTGCCTCAGTTCTGAATCTGTTTCCCTTTCTGACACCATGTCACTTGTCTTGTTTTACAAGTGAAGATGAACAGCTGGGGTAGTTTGTTTATATGCTTTATTGTGTAGAAACAAATCAGGATGGATAGCAGCATTACAAAATATAAACAAACTAATTAACTGACAGACTACACAGACATGCGTGCTTACATCTCAACAGCTTACTACAAAATGGCAGTCAGGTTCACACATACTCAGTATTTATACACTTGTGCAAGCCCCTAGAAAGCTTCTCAAAGGTATATATATATATATATATATATATATATATATATATATATATATATATATACAAATTAGTCTGTCAGCAGTGCAGGTGTCAGCCAAGCCACATCATAGATGAGCAAATGCAGGTCAGATTTCAAATCCTTCAGAAAATGCATGGTAACACAAACCCTGTTATTCTAGTAAGTTTCTAAGTTTATAAGAGCAATATTTAAAAATTGTACCTAGTTTTGGGCCTTTGTCCCCCATGTTATTAGGCTTTGTCCAGATTTCTAGCACTAAGAGGTTGAGAGGTATGCTTTGATGCAGTCAGATAAAGAGGACTGCACACACACAGGATATACCTGTATCTGATCCCACATAGCATCAGTATTGACAAACCATGACACAACACACATCATGAGAGTGGGACATCATGACAACTGTCATCCAAAACCATGTGGAATAACATGTCTGTATGTTGCAGATACCTAATATGGCAAAACAGGCATCCAAGGCATATGACACTGTTAGTGTTGGACTATGGGCAAAATATGATCATCACAGTGATTTGCCAGAAAATCACAAATTTTATGAGGAACAGACCAAAAATATGATGCTAAAATATGGACATTCTGCAAAACATGGTTTTGGATGACAGTTGTCATGATGCCCCACTCTCATGATGTGTGTCGTCGTGCCTCTTTACTCATCCCTCATCAGGTCCATAATTGAGTACAATGCCCCTTTTGGGATGTACCTTACCAGACACCTGCAGCAACTGGAAAGACCCCAAAAGTACCTCACCAAGAGGATCAAAGGGCTCAAACAGATGCCATATGCTGCCCGGTTAAAGAAACTCCAGCTCTACTCAGTGGCATACCACCTTTTCAGAGGCGATCTGTGCCTGACGTATAAAGCCATGTCCAACCCAGAATTAATGGACATGCTGCACCTCAGAAAATCCAAATCCCATCGAGCTATGTGCTCGAGAGACTTGAACCTCAGCACTGAAATAAATAGGACATGCTGGAGGGACAGATTCATAACCCAGAGGCTCCCTTCACTCTGGAATAAAATCCCAGTCCAGGTTAGGCAGAGTCCCTCATTGACTCTCTTCAAGAGGAATCTTGATGAGTGGATGGGAGATCGTAGGTTTACCCCGGGTATCACTTCTGTGTCACTGTTAGACAGAGGCACAGTATGCTAACCTCGAAAAAGGGCATAGCAAAATAAATTTAAAATGGGTGGCGAAAGCCAAACACATTCTGGCTAGGCTTATAAATGCCCTAGGGCAGATAGCCTAGTATGAACCTATGAACCTATGAACCTAAAAATATAGACAGTTGAGAGGTACATATGTTTACAGGCTGTCTGTTGCAGCACTATCAACAGGTTAACGGCTACAGTGTATGGACAATTGAATGTGTGTGGACAGGGTAATGTGTTAGTGTGTGCCATGTACACATTGAAGCCACAGTAAATGCCACATGATAATAGCACATGACTATGACAGATACATGGTATGCATGCACAAGAGTGCATATACAGTCCAAACAATTAAATGTTAATCACCATTTTGACAGAAGAGCACAACTGGAGCACAAAGACAATACCTACTGACTGGAAGAACCAGGCTGATGTGGATCAGACTCCCGAATGATCTCACGAGGTATCGTCCTACATGAATCATGCATATCCCGTGCCATCTTTTCGAAGAAGGTCCCCATCAAATCCCTCACATGTGTTTGGAACGCATCGGTAATGACCTCCCTGATCAATTCCCAAAAATCATCACTATCATGGCCATGGGAATGTCTTCTCCATGATACAGGCAGGATGGTTCAAGCAGGGACAGGTCCAGGCTCCTCATCATTGTCATGATGATGATCATCATCATCACCACTGTCTTCTTCGGATGATTCAGGCAGTGGCCTTGCATGTGCATGTCGTCATCTCCGGATTGATGAATGCCCTCATGTACCATGCTCTGGAAGGATTAATTGCAAATCACAGCAGAAAAGAAAACAATGTCTATCACACAGAACAATGCCATGAAAATCAGGGAAGAGCATGATATTGTTATGACACAGGGACTGAGATAAAGCCATTATGGACATTATTACCCATCGCCTGACATGTCATACTCTTAAAAAAGACAACATTATCTTTTCTTGCTCAGTTCTATATGCTTAGACACACACACACACACACACACACACACACACACACACACACACACACACACACACACGTGTGCATGATTGCCATTAGCAGTGTAAAAATGTATGAATGTTCAACATATTTTACTGTCTGCATTCAGTGATGACACAACATGTTATTGTATAAATGATGAGAAAGGTATTGGAGACTGTTGTGGACAATAGGCACAACATATGACAACCTTCTGAGACAGGCAGCATGATATTTGTCTGAACACACAGCAATATAAAATAATGTGATGTATTCAGTCAATACAACTATATACAAATCTGAATGTAATGTATCTGTTAATAGTAGTATTGCATGCGTACATCTGTATGCATTTTCATCCAAAACAGTCATGAATCATAGGCTTACAAATAAAATATTTTGGAACTTGATTGCTGATTATGCCCTGCTGCTATCAAATGTGTATCCGCTCAAGCGGCAGTCAATCTAGGCTATAGCTGTGTTTAGATAAAAAAAAAAAGTGTTCTGAGACAGAAACAATACCAATGTTGACCTGCAGGGTGTGCTCATCATGAACTGCTGCTGTTAAATGGGTACATTCTCAACTGTCAATCAACCAAAGCTATAACAGTGTTTTTACAAACACACACATGGTTTTGTGAGGCAGGTGCAATGCCAATGTTGAACTGAAGGCCATGCCATGCAGTCTGCAAACAGGAGTTCTAACACTGTCACTCCAGAATCCCATTCACTCTGTGAATAGGCAGGCTATGCACAACAGATCAAACATCAGATAACACAGCCAGACATACCTGTGTGCCAAACCATGTATCATAAACAACAGTTTCACAGCATTTACACTTGTATGTAAAACATTCTCCTTATAACCTACGTGTCATATACACAGAATAAACTATTCTTTATGTTGTAGATGTATTTATAAAAAATATGTGCTGAAGAAATGGATCAAAAATACAAAATGTATCAACACTATAAGTTTTATACACAGTTATAATGACAGATACCATTTGCTGATTTCACTTAATTTACTGATCCATGATCAGTATTCCTGTATTCTAATCAATTAACATGTATTTTTGAAAAATACAGGCCTGAAAACAGTGAAATATGCATCTCAGTTCATAATATATATGAAATATTAAACATCTCTCTACTGCTCTTTTCTGACTGTGGTCCTCGTCATCTAAAATAAAAAAGAAACTATTTAAAAATTATTTATTAAATAACAAGGATAAACATTTCACATCATACTTTGTAGACTGATATTGTGAAGAACCTTTGTTTAGCACAGTATTCAGTTGACACTGTAATATTCAGGTGTTAACATCTTTGTGCACAGATTGGAGTATATGAGATTCAAACTTACAGATGCAACCTACAGCCAGACTCTAAACTTGAGACCTATCTGCCTAACTGACACATCTTAACTATAAAAGTATGTTTTCTAGGCATTAACAAGAGTTAATGTTATGACATCATCCTGGCATATCCCTCAACCACGTAGCACAAGAAATCTGGACAAAGTCATAAATAATGGGGGGAATAAAGGCCAAAAATACGGACAATTTTTAAATATTGCTCTTACATACTTAGAACGTTTATAAAATAATAGATTTTGCATTAGCATAAATTTTCTGAAGGGTATAAAGTTTGAAATTCAAATATTTGTCAACATTTTCTGACTTAATTCCTTAAGAATTTACCAATATTTGTCAGAAATCCAAAATTTTATGAGGAACAGAATAAAAATATGAGATGGAAATCTGGACATTCTGCAAAAATGTGGACATTTGAGAGGTATGCATCCTGACTGGGGATGGCATGTTAAGAATGAGCATGGCTTAGGATTGTAAACTATGAAAATGTGCTGTGCATGTAGCTAAACTGTTTTCAAATTACATTCAGGTCAGTACTGTGTTCAGAGAAATTAATAGTAATTGAGATAATCCATTCCTTATACAATGTGACAGGAACTTGTAACATCTAACTGGGGCACATGTTGCACACGACCTGCACCATTTGTCTGCCTAGACCATATCTATCAATTGTTTGCTTGTCTGACAACTGGTTCTGTTTCAGCCTTGCTTTGACTTTAGCTGGCTGCTTTCTGGGACACGCAGCCACATCCTCATTTATGGTTTGCATCACTGCTGATTGTTGCAGTATATTAACATCAGGTTGCATTGTTAAATTTTTTTCAGTTTTGCTACAGATTTCACCATAATCTGTAGTATTTGCTTGAAATCCTTGGGTTTCGTAATGTATGTGCCAAGAATTTTGGAAGTGGAGTCAACCCAAATGTTTGTTGCATTTGCGCTGTGTTGTATGTACACAATGTATTTTGGAATCAGACCGGTGTCTGCAGAATCCCTAATTATCCTACACTGAATACTTAAGTAGTTGGTCTGCCTTTAGTGTGTCTTCTGGAATATTGTCCACAGTAGGTGTGGTTGAGTCTTCTTTTGGTGTGCGGTGCTGTCTGTAAATGCCTTCTGCAAACTTTATGGAATTCGTCCTTAAGTGTATGCCATTCTAAGTGAATAGATGACACAAGAATAACTCCCAACTTCTTCCTCCTAATTTTAGTTTTCCTACTAATTTTCTTGCAACCTTAAATATTGCTGGGATTCATAAAGGTTACTACAATGCGTAGACTATGTCTACATTTAGTCTAACTGAGTGAATAAACAGCACAAAAAATGTAGCAGGGATGTTTCTGAATACAGATTGTGTACACTTAGTGTATAGTTAGTGTAGGTGTTCATGAATCCGTTGCACTTAGTTAAGTGCTTTCAACTCCTAATGATAAACTTCAGTGGAACCTATACAGAATTTCACTGGTTCAATGCCAAAAACTTATCATATAGCTTATATTAGAAAAGTTGTATGACATAATTTTACCCATGAAAACAAAACTGAATATAAATACTAGAAAAACACATTTTGAATGCAAAATATAAAACAAAGTTAAAAAGCAATAATATTTATCTAACACATTCCTTAATAGGTGTAAGAGCCAGAATCCGAGAGTGTTACTCATGAAGCAGTGCAGTGAAGGAAGACTTCAGCCTATGATAATGAGCACTGCACATACTAGTTGTGGATTCTGCATACTTGTATCTGATTTCAAACATAAAGTGTGCACCTGATGACAATAAAATGTGACAAAATAGTACATCAATACTTAAAGGCAAACATTCAGTGGAGGTCACAATTGCTTGATTAGGCATTTACAAATTTCTTGCATTATTGCAAACTTTATTGCAAATTCTACAGCAATAGTTGAAATAATGACTTACTCTGACAATGCACTACAACAGGCTAGGGTTTACAGGGTGTGTTAGAGGACAATTTGCAAATTTGTTCTTATATCCATAGATAGCCAGCATGGTAGTGAACCAGGCTGCAGCTAAGCCAGCTCTCTGATCAAAAAAATTATAGATAGACATACATTAGACAAAGTAATGGTGCAGGCTGTGTGTGGGATGCATGCACCTCACAAGTCTTCATGTAGTCTGTGGGGTAATCCAATACCAGAAAAAAAAACAACTCTGCACCTTAGTCTTGGTATACTTACTCCTGGGACATTTCATTGGCACAATGGTGATACCATGGGGATGTCCCAGACATACTAGGATAGTTCTTGATAGTCATTCAGCAAGGAGGAAGAGATCATCCCCTTCCCAGCAACACCAAGGAGCAGCAGGCTGTCAAGGAATGGTTCCCCTGTGTCTTTGTTGCAACTGATTGCACACATGTACCAATCAAAGCCCTACTAGAGACAACAAAGAATAGTACTTTAAAAGAAAGGAGTGCCAATTGCTCAGTTGTCAGGTAGTGGCCTCATTATTAACCTGATGGTAACACACACTGGTAGTGTGTATGATGTAGCTACCTGGAGAGACAGAGACAGAAAGAGGGTGTCATATGAGCATTGTTTCAAGAGAAAGATATCCCTGAGGGGCTACTTACTTGGTAAGTATACCTCCATATGACAAATATGTTTTATACTTCCATACTTTAGTGTGAAGCAACCATGCTATTGTTCTGTGCATTTAAACCAAATGGTGACTGAGGTTATTCACTGCAGCCTTGGCTCACAACACCATTCAGAGTCCCATCCATGTCTGCTGAGGATGCATTCAACAGACAACCCACCATGACACAAAACATTATTAAAGGAATGTTTGCTGTGCTGAAATCACGATTTAGATGTCTAATGATACACTGCAGTACACACCACAAAAGGCTGCACAAATGGTTACCATGTATGACATGTTGCATAATATGATTTCATTCAAGTCACACTGACCTGCCAGCCCGAGGTGTAAGTAATCTACCCTAGGCACATCAGATGTCTGATGTGATGCTATCACAGGCTTCACAAGATGATCAGGAGGGGACAGAATATCCAGGTGTGGGGTACAAAGGCTGTGACTGTATATGCTGGCTCAGGCCATATGTCAATGTCTGGCTCAGAACTTTGAGTTACGACATGCTAGACATACACATGTACACAGATGAACAGGTGATGTGTACCTCATTGCTGACTGCATACCAACACCGCATGTGACTGCCACAGTAATCCATGTGTGAGTTGTACATGTGGAACATCATACATTCCATACACATATCTAAATTGTATCTTACTGCAGTATACACATACTATGTGGCAACAACTACACAACTTTATGAGGATTATGAATCTTTTGAAGGTACAGAATTATTAGAAAGGGAGGTATAAAGGACAGGTACAGCAACTGCTGCAGACATACAAGTATGTGCATGTGGTCAGTGCCAGTGTAACACATAAGGTAGAGATATTCATTGCATATAAGGACTGCAGTGTATGTATGTGGCAAAGTGTGTTAGATACTGGTGTGGGTAAGCTGGAAGTAGTAGACCATGACATGTGGATAAGGTGGAGAACTTAAGTATGGTAGAAAGACATAAATCAAATTACATGCCAGCATGGTATGCCTGAATTGATGCCATAGTACATGTTGCACACTGAGCCAAGACAGGAACTGAATTGTGCAGACATCATGGTAGACAAGTACCACGCAGGGTAGAGCTGTAACAATGGATGCATACAGCATCCCAACCAGGCATTCCATGACCCTTAAAGCAAGAGTATAATTGACTGCCATTGACACACCTGAATAACAGCTGATAGAACACCCATAGATATAACTGGAGTGCCAATAAACAAGTCAAAGTGTGAGCAAAAACATACAACCCAGGATTAGCAGGGTACTATACATGTGCAGACATGTACAAAAGCACATATGGAGTCTGTATGCATGTTGTGTCATTGGTAAATAGGATTGTAAATTGTAGAAGCATGTACTATCAGAATGTGGAATGCATGTGTCATGCTGATATGCAGTTACCCACTGGCAGTACCTACAGAAAAACATATGTATCGATTAAAATAATACAAACTTAGAATTCCTGTGGCATCAGACATATGAAAGACCGCAAACATGTACAGGGTGTCATGGTCAGTACAATGGTCATCATTGTCACAGGATCAGAGCTGAACAACAGCAACATACATTGGGAAACTTGTCAAGCTGAAACTAATGTAGACAAAGCTGGTGGCTCCTGCCACAGTCTTGGCTGCCACATGGTGTTATACTGCATATATGGTAGACATTGGTGGTGGACCCTAGATAGGATGTTACACACTAGGAGTTTGTACAATAGCACTTGATGTATGACATTACATGTCAGTTGAGGTCTGAGCATGGTGACCTAGAACATCTGTACCTGCATGTTGCAAAACAGACACTATGAATGAATGAGTGTAATAGGTAGAGTGTGCAAGAAGAGGTCTCCCACTGCCACATGGTACTACTGTGGCACTGCCCAAGCACAGCTGATACAATTTGGTCTATAGAGCATACAATTTGTGTCACATTGTCTCAATCCACAGCCAGTGCTGTTATGACCTCACCATGCTTGTGTAAACAGCTCAGTCCCACAAAAGTGTTGTCACTGATCATGAGCCTGTGACAGCAGGTGTACACCTTTGAACACATGCCCACTCATCACTGCTACCTGCCATATCTCTCAACCTCTTAGAGCAAAAAAATCTGGACAAAGCCTAAAATGATGGGAGGACAAATATTGACAGATTTTAAATATTGCTCTTACAAACTTAGAAAGTTAATAGAATAATAGATTTTGCATTAGCATGAATTTTCTAAAGGATGTGGAGTCTTAAACTAAAATGTTTGTCATTATTTAATGACTTCACTCCTCAGCTATTTATTTTATTTTACATTTGTTAACTGTGATAGTCCACTGGACACAGGTCCATTTTCAGTGGAGGCCCAGGGTTAATAGTAGTATATTCATACACAGCAGTCACAGTTAGTGAAAACAGAGAAATCTTATTGTAATAGTTTCATTAGTCTAAATATATATATATATATATATATATATATATATATATATATATATATATATATATATATATATATATATAATGATCTCAATCATTGCTGGAGGGACTCATGTGTAAACCAACAAATTTTTAAAGGTTATTGGGGTCTAAACCATAACAATTTATTTTATTATATTGTATGTATTTCTACAGTAATAGAATATAGACCTATCTGTTCCTCTTGAGGTGTGAGATCGTTAAGGTGGTGTAGGGTCTAACATAGTGGAGGGTCTAGCCTCGTAGTGAGATGTAGTTTTAATGCTTTTTTGAACTGTATGAAGGATGTCATAGTAGTTATGTTATAGGGTAGAACATTCCATATTTTGGATACATAATTAGAAAAGAGGGCATCACCTGCTATATTATTTGACTTAGTTACTGTGAGAATAAGTTTGTTACTGGAGTGAAGAGTTCTGTTATTGGTGTGGAGGTGAAGTAGGCTTTGCAATGCAGAGTTTTTTTCTGGCTGATATAAAATTGTATGGGCCAGAGAGAGAGTTGGTTGTAGTGCAGGAGTTGAGGAAGTTCCAGCCAGCTGGGCAGCTTCAAGGATGAGCAGTGGTGAGATCTAAAAGGGGAGTCAGAGGCAAATCTAGCTATTTTGTTATAGCAGGAGTCAAGCTTAACTAGGTCTACTTTTCTAAGGTTGGTGAGAATAGGTGAGGCATAGAGGAGGGTAGAAATAAGGTGAGTGCGAGATATAGTAGCTTTTGTTTGTTTGGGTAAGGAATTGTTTATTTCTATAGAGGGTACCTAGTTTTTTGTGAACTTTCTTGATGGTCTGGGAAATATGAATATCAAATCTTAGATTATAAATCTCAATGCCCAGGAGTTTGGTGTGCTCTGTGGGAGAGATAGTAGTTTTGTTACTGGGCATGATATTAAAGGTAGAAGTTGATGAGGTGGACCTATTAGGTTTAAAGAGTAGTAATTTGGTTTTAGCAGGGTTTAGGATTAGTTGGATATTGGATAGCCATGTTTCTATAGAGAGGAAAGATTCCTGAGTTAATGTGTGAAGTTCCTGTGGTGAGGAAGCTGCACAAATTAACGTAGAATCATCAGCATTTTGGATGACAGATGCTTTGGGAGTGGATTAGTGAAGCTTATTGGTATAGAGGGTGAACAGCAGAGGGCCTAAAATAGAACCCTGGGGAACACCAAGATTAACTGAGAAAAGGGGGGAGAGTTCTTGTTTCCACAAGACTGTTTGCTGATGCCAGTGAAATAGCTCTGGAACCAGGCTATGGCTGGAAGAGAGAGTCCTAATTCGGACAATTCTTTCACAAGAATGTCACGTCTAACCATATCAAAGGCCTTTGAGAGGTCAAGAAAAGTGGCAGAAACAAATTTACCAGCATTTCTATGAGACTTTACTGTATTGGAGAATTTCAATAAGGGAGTGGTGGTACTATGGAAGTGTCGGATGCCATGCTTGGGTGTTTGATAACAGCCTGTGTATGTGCAAGTAGTGAATCATTTGGAAGTGTATGCACTTTTCAAGGATTTTTGCTAGAGGGGATAGAATTGCTATAGGTTGGTAGTTTGTAAGCTCAGTGGAGTTACCTCCTTTATGTTGGGGGATTATGTAAGATATTTTCCATATCTCTGGGACGGTGGCTTCCGAGAGGGATCTGTTAATTAGAATGGCTATAGGGTAGGCCACTGCATTGGCAGCAGTTTTTAAGAATTCCCCTGGTAATTTGTCAGCAGCTAGAGTAGTGGGCTTAAGTTTTTTGAGGTACTTTTGTATCCTATCTATATAGACTGACTGGAATTTGAAGGAGCTATTACTTATAGGAGTAGTGATGAGTTCAGAGGAAGGGGTGTGTGTGTGTTGACTTTTCTGTTGGCTGGATAGGGTCAGTATTGTTTCAGTAATTAATTTATTAAATTGAGTGGGACTGCTGACTGAGTTATTTACTAAGGTGGGAGAGGGTGTGTCAGTTTTGCCTGGTAGTAGTAATTTGTTAATGGCTGCCCAAAATTTTTGAGGGCTATTTTGGTGCTTCATTTGAAGATTGGAGTTATAATTAATTTTGTCAAGTTTTACTAGTTTCATAGCTTTATTCCTAAGATCCTGAAGTACAGATTTTAGGAGGAGCACACCAAAAATACGATGCAAAAATCTGGAATTCTGCAAAAATCTGTACAGTTGAGAGGTTATGCTACCTGCCCATGCACTGTCCTACAGTTGTCAGTTGTCCATTGTGGAGCTGCCTCACAACACTGTCAAATTCTCATGGGGACAGCTGTCAAAGGTCTTCAGCCTGACCAGTAGCTGATGCTCCACTACCAGATGACTTTCTGAATTCACTGTCTTCCCTTTTGGAGGAAATATATTGGGGTACAGGATTCTTACCATCTGGGCTGGACAAAGTAAATCGAAATGAAGTGTCCTGTTTATCACTGGCTTTGCTGCTTCTCTGTGACACATCACATCCTGTGTCAGAATCAGTGGACAAGTTCTGGGAGAAAGCAGGAAGTGGATGAGTTGCAAGCACAGAGATAAAAATACAGGCTGCCATTACACTTGTGCATATGAGAAGATATACATCAAAATACCTCACACAAACTGCAACGATGTAATCAAAAGATTCATAATCCTTTATGTACCTGGTCATCATGGCTATGGCCATGCACTGTGTGATGGTTTTGTAAGACAGGGCACATGCACATGAAGACAACTCAAGAACTATATAGGTGTACCATTATGACAGATAGGTAAAAGCCTTCCTGGACTGTCATCATCAGGTAACATGACATGACTCTAACTGTAGTGTGAAGCTCTGGAATATAAAACATGCAACTGATATTAATGTGTGATATGTATAACTACTTTAATATAGTTGACTAGTGCTATTTTAACCCTTAAAGTCTATAGCAAGGTAATACAAAAGATAACTGGTTATCATGGTTGTGGCCATGCACTGTGTGATAATCCTGTAAGATGGGACATGTGAGCACGAAGGCAGCACAATGATTATACAGGTGAACCTCTATGACAGATAGGGAACACTTACCTGGCATGTCATCATGACATGATATGATTTCATCTGCTGTTTTGAGCTGTGGAACATATAAGGTGCAGCCAATGTTAATGTGTGACAGGTGGCCACTTCTGTATAATGTTACTTAGCTGACAAAATGATACATATATCCTTTCAATCTAGAGCAAGATAATGCAACGTGTACCTGGTTGTCATGTTGTGTTTATGGTCATGCACTGTGTGATAGACCTATAATGTGGAACATTTCAGCATGAGAAAATCACAAGAATTATAGAGGTATGCCACTGTGATAGATAGGAGAACACTTACCTGGTATGTCATCATAGGACAACATGACAGGTCTTTGGAGGTGGAGGTGTGATGCCAAATGGTGAAGGCCCCTGCTCATCTTTCTAATATGTACTATCCCTAAACCCAATCCTAGTCCTACCCCTGCCCCTAACCCTGCAGCTTAATGTAGAAAAACTTTTAACACTACCACTAATCAGATAAACATCATCTTACGGTATTACTATGGTTTTGAGGTTTTTTTTTGGCAGTTTTCTTTTAGTTTAGTTGTTTTTCTGATTTATTTACTTAGCATTTTGGGTGTTTTTTGTTAGAATTGTGAGTTCTTTATTTTGCTGTGTCAATATTATGAACTGCTGGTATTTTATCTGTCAGTATTATGAAATGTCAGCATTTAGAGTGTCTGCATTTCCAACTGTTGGTATTTTGAGATATATATATATATATATATATATATATATATATATATATATATATATATATATATATATATATATATATACATATATCTCTGTATATATATATATATATATATATATATATATATATATATATATATATATATATATATATATACATTAGTCCAATAATTAGGCTAAGCCATTATTTTAGTAACGAACAGATTACATTGTAAAATGCACATGTAAGCGTGTGCAATCAATCCTTACATTGCTTGCAATTATGTGGCAGAACATGCAACACCCTTGCTATTGTTTTGTGTGATGTTACCTATATTGGTCCAAAGGCCTGCATAACTGTGTTGCTATTCTTCTTCAGACATTAATATGGCTGTTCTATATTTATAGATTTGTGAAATCTGGGATGTCATAGTACACAGAATAGACTGCATGTGACATTATTATCAGACGTATGTGCTGGTTTCTTTTTCTTTCTTCCTTCCTTTCTTTTTGTAAATACATTTATTGACTTTTCTGAGATTCTACAGCTATGTCAAGAATCTAAATGGCAATGCTCAGATCTGCTCTGAGCTACAACAGAATGGCATTAAATATACTGATCCCAAGGACATTGCCAATATCCTGGCAGATCAATTCAGTGGCAACTTCACCTCCCTCTCACCCCCTAAAGGGCCCATCTCAATACCGAAAGTCTGACAAATTCCAGTAATCACGGCCACACAGGTAAAAACCTCACTCTCCAAAGCTAAGAATACAGCACCCATGGGACCAGA